>NC_060273.1:126486172-126709059 GCF_021613505.1 Equus quagga
GACTAGCCGAGGTCCAGGAGGAAGGTATCTAAAGCTCCTTCTTTTCAGCTGCCAATCAGGCTCTGAGCCCGGGGCCTGGGGCTCTTCTTCCAACCTGTCGTCTGGGGGCCTGGATTCAGGGGCAATAACAATCACGTTTCTCTTCTAGATCAGGCCATCTGAAGTAGGTTGCTAGACAATCTCACCTTTGATCCACAAGCTTAATATGCAACCCAGAAGGCCCTGCAGGCCGTATCCCTGCTTAAAAATAGCCCTCCTTGGGACATGCCCGCAAGCCGGAAAGGTTGACTGTAAATAGCACTGACCCACCAGGACTTTGGACAGCAGCCCTGCCATTTCAGAGGAGCTGCCCAGGCCTCTGTGACAGTCACGTACCCGGCTTCTACGGCCACGTGCACATCACCAGCTGATTCCTTCTCAGAACGCAGCCCCCGCCCAGAGTGATTTTCTTTCAGTTTCCCATTCTTTTAAAGATGACCCAAAGTACACATACATTTTTTTTTTTCTGCTGTCTCCCCAAATCCCCCCGCACATAGCTGTATATCTTAGTTGTGGGTCTTTCTAGCTGTGGCATGTGGGATGCCTTCTCAACGTGGCCTGACGAGTGGTGCCATGTCCACGGCCAGGATCTGAACCAGCGAAACGCTGGGCCACCGTAGAGGCGCGCGGGAACTTAACCGCTCGGCCGCAGCCGGCCCCACACTTACCTACTTTTCCTTTGCTTGGGAGTACTGACGGGGAGAGTGCACGAGGGGGCCTTCTAGGGGCTGGAAGGTTTCCTGATTTGGGGGTGGTTGTGTGGGTGTACACATGTATAAAAACTCCTCAAGCTGTACACCTACGGTTCACACTTCACTGTGTATTGGTCATATCTCAGTTAATACATACGCCATCGTTATGATCCAGCTTAAGTTAAATCGAAGTTTTTACAAAGTGATACTTACCGTTTTTACACATGATATATTGACATTTTCCAGACTCTTCTATGTTATTTCATTAAAACAATTGCAAATTGGGACCAACCAAACTGATTGCATGGTCCTCTAAAGAGTCAGGGTTCTCAGTCCGCACACTCTGTTGTAACGGACCACCCACGGTCCCTCCACCCCTGAGGCCTCGCCTGGCAGGAGAGGCAGCAGACTGGAGGTCTGTGGGGCTGACCAGCTGCTCAGGAGCCTGGGCTCTGCAGGTTGGAGGAGGAGTCTAGGCTTATTTCTTCCCAGAATAGCTCTTTTGCACACACAGTTTCAAGTCACTTCAGGCGCCAGGTGAAATAAATCCAGTGACCCTGAAATAGCCCACATCGCAGACCCAGAAAACGATGAGGCTTTTGAAAAGCAGGGAAATGTAGAGTTTAAAGAATGGCAGTTACAATGAGAAATCCCTCCTCTTTTTCTTTTTCCCCAATTCCTTAGTAATGAACATTTAGCTCCTCCTCCAACACACACCTTACCTCAACCTCTCATTTTTTATGGTATAATTTACATAAGTTAGAGTGGAAGGTCAGAAGTTGGAGTATCGTTGAGAAAAGGGGACGTCACTCTTCTTTTGGGGGCCTCGTCATCTTCAAGTCTATTATAAAGGTGTTGTGATGGGGATGGCAACCTCTACACGTGACTCACGGCAGAAATTCCAGATTTCCCAAAATCCTTCAAACGTGATGCCATTTATTCCTCTCTCATTGTTGTCGACTCCCTTCAAAATTCTGGGGCTTTCTCCACACCTGGTGGCCAGTGCGGTCATGGAGCTGGTCTTGCCACAGGGACAGGAACAGAAGAGAAGTATGCAACTGCCACATCACTTGCTTTAAAGGAAATCTCCTGCGTGGACTTATTGTCTTTTCTGTTCCTGAATCCCGCTGGAGCCTGGATGGAGCAGGACCCAGATTTGACGGGCAGGCAGGGCAATGCTGGGCGGGATGGCCAAGGAGTAAGATGAAAGGACTCTGGGTTCCTGAATCCCCACCAGCCTGATTGCTCCTTTCAGAACTTGAAAGGAAGCCAGCAGGACGGGGGGACCCACACTTCTTCCTTTCCTCAGTTCTCCCTTGTGCTTAGCAGCTGCGTCATGTTCTCCTCAGCTCTAAATGTTGGGACAACTTCATCTACTTGCAAATGTTAAAGTATTTTCATATATATTATGCCCCGTAACCGTTGCAGTAATTCTAGGGGCAGAGCTGAGTCTTATTTTACAGATGAGGAACTCAGCCTCAGAAGGCTCAGGAGCGCAGCTGAGGTCGGAGCTGCTGATGGCTGGGCCAGGGCGCTACCCAGCAGCTTTTCCTCTTTCCACAGCCTTTCACGAGTGTTGAGCTGCCTTGAGGCGAACAGAGCTGCTCTGGCAGCAGTGAGTTGTGTGTGCCTGGAGGTAGTCAAACATGGGCTGGGAGTGTCACAGGGAAGAGTTAAGCACTGGGAAGAAAGTGGGACCAGATGATCTTAACATCTTTTTGAGGTCCCCTGAACTCTCTGATATTCTAGTGCCTGTAACATGGGCTTCTTCTAAACTTTTTTTCCCTTGAACTTTAGAAGTAAAAGAATATCTGAAGGAGCTGATTGCTAAGAGGACACAATGTAGAAGAACACAAAAAGAATTAAATGAAGAGACCAATAAGACGTTGAGAATTCAAGAAAGGCGAAGTTTAATTTGCATATAGGCATAACCCACACCTCACCCAGCAAATGTTAGGCCACAGCACAAACCCCTCTGTTGGATTCACAAATGTCAGCCGATTCGCAAAGTAACTGGACACAAACAACATGCTTCTCAAAGGAACACATGAGTTTGTCCATTACACACGCACACAAATAACAAAGAAATACATTTAAATCCTCTGCAAAAGAGACATGAGATGGTAGTCATGTTACCTCACATTTGGACAGCACTTTACAGTTTGTAGCTGAACCCATTTTGTCCTCATGACAGTCCTGTTAGGTAGGCAGCACAGGAATTAATATTAACTCCATTTTGCAGATGAGGAAACAGGCTCAGAGAGGTTTCAGCACTGGCCTAAGGTTTCCCAGCTTGTAGATGGATGCAGATCTGGGCCCAGGATTCAGGGCCAGGACGCCTAGTCCAGTGTTCTTTCACAACTGCCTTTCTGGGGAAGATGAAACGGGTTGTGTAAAAACAGTGGTTCAACATCATTAATAGAAACTTTTATTTTTCTTAAGGAGATGAGATCAAGTACAAGCAACAATAATGTTAATGTCATGCTGTGTGGCAGCCAAGATGAATACTTTTCTGAATTATTCACGTGTGTATACCTACAACAAAATGGTTGTTTTCTAGTTTAGCTCTGCTCCGCCTTAATTTTAAGTCCCTAATAGGCACAGAGAAATGACACTCTGATTAGATTTCATTGACTCAAGTCTTATTACCAGGATTGACATGGTGGTAACCGTAATCCAGTCATTATTTAAACTTACCATCTGTTGTCTTAGTGAAATGAAAATAAATTATATTCATTTATTCTTTTGGCTGTGGACATTAGCCTGGCTCCATTCTTTAGCCATAAATTATACGTCACCTTTTATCCCATTTCAATAGTAGTAAAAATGATAAACTTTACACGTTGGATTCAAAAAATCCTACACTTTTTTAAAGTGAAGAGAAAGATTTTTTTTCAGGGGGAATAAAATCAAACTTTGAAAAGAAAAGTTAAATAAAATCCCAGTCAATGGCAGCCCAAGGTTTTGCCCCACAAAATACTGTGAGAGACGAGGACGTGCTGGTCCATCACACACACACTTCAAACTGGAACATGATGGGTGGTTCTCTTCCAGATTATTCAGTATCTAGGAGTTTCATTTGTTTTTAAGTAGTACTTTAAGATGTACTGAAATTTAACAAACAGTAATGGGGACTTTGTGTGAGAGCCACTTGAAGATATTGCAACAGGAGTTTAAAATTCCCACTTTAAATTCTTTCAGAGAAACACTAAGGAAAAGTGACAACATTCAACTTCATGCCTGAATCTGTCACATAATATATTGGCTTAAGTAAGAGATTTGTTCCTGTAGCAAAACTGGATGTCTTAGTTAATAACCAAACGCATCCTCTAAAAGCCCTAAGATAATCTCATTGACAGCACAAAATGTGGGTATTCATCTGAAAGCAAGAAATTGGATTTTACTTCTGATTTTCTAGGTTAATTTTGCAATAATATAACTGTTTGCTACTTGGCTGTTGAAGGCTGACATCCCATCTGCTCTTACAAATAGGTCTCCTATAATGGAATGTAGGCATACCCGGCTGTGAGCGCACGCTCCGACAATACACTCAGAGCTTGACAGGCAGAAGAGGAGGGTGCTTTAACAATCAGAAGAAACACCACAAATTGCTCTTAGGGATTTTAAATATGACCCAATTGAGGTTTTTAAAAAATGTGCATTCCTACTCCAGCTGGCCAGAAGTGGTGCAAGTCATCAAAAGGAGCTCCCTTGGAGATGGAGTTCTTTCTCCTGCGGCTCCAGCCAGGGCTCAGATTCTAGAAAGCAGGAGGACGGCATAACTCATAAACGCTGAAGGTCAGCATTAACAATTGACAGTGCCCAAACCTGGCCACTGGGGGGCGCTCCCAACATTCTGCAGGAAAAAGGTGTGAAAGCTTTGTCACTAGTTGAAGAAAACCTGCACTTCCAAAAGGGGAGGAGTATTTGGAAATTCCTCTACCTTCTATTCTTTAATAAGAATGGCTGCAGTGCCTCTGGAACATTTGGGTCAGAGAAATAAGAGTCCAAACTTCCAGGGAAAGTGCATTCAGACCCACCCTCTCCCCGCTGGAAGACCTTGGACACTCCCAGGCAGAGCTGATGGCGTTGACCTGTCCACGTGCTGCTTTGCCTGAAACTACCTGTGGCCCTTCACTGATCTGACCTGGTTTTAGTTCACCTTCCAAGACTGTTTTTGAGCCAAGAAAGCTAACTTTTCCTTTCTTTACTTCTGCGAGACCTTGAGGTGTTTGATGCAATGGACATACGTTAGTTCAAACCCTCCGTTTCTGAACACTGAGAAATAAACTGCAAGTTATGCACTGTTAGGATCCAAACAACCCATGCTTCTTATCATGCATCAAGATGCATCAATCTCTTATTTGAAACTAAAGAGAACAAACAAGCAACTTTTTTTAAAAAAAGAAAAATAAAGCATCCGTAAGTAACCCTCTTGGGGTTTAGTGCTACACTGTTGGCTAATATGAGCTATTGGAAATAGTTTTGGAATGGCCTTCAAATATTATATTTTCTTTAACTTACTTGATATTTCACTATATAGTTATGTACAGAGATGGCCTTTACCATGCAGGAAAAATGTACATTCTCCACCTCTATGGTATGTTATCAATGCTAGCGCTTCCACTGCGTCTTATGAGCCAGCAAGTTGAATTTATTAGTCAGCTGTTAGTTCTAACAACATAATTAAAGTGCAAAGAAAAAGGGAAAACAGCCAGACAGATCAGTTTTTTCATTGGCAGCATCAACACGCTTCATGCCTCTAAGAGAAAACATCAGGTGCAAGAGGCTCAGGTAATAATAACTGGATTTTTCTCTTCCTTCTTTTAAAGCAGAGGTCTCCCTGAGAAGAGAAGAGGGAGGTAAACATGAGATAGCCCTATTTCTTCGACAACCAACAACCCTGGGAAACATGAGGTCACTCGCCAGCCTAGGGCAGCAGGACCAACTCCTGCGTTAGGTTTTCTGATACAAAGCTGTTGAGTGGCTGGGCCCAATTCCCATACACCGACAATATTTCCACTCAGAAATATCTCAAAATTTACAAACAAAGGGGACTGGGGAAGAACTGTCTACCAACAGCACACAGAAGTGTGGGTTTTAAAAAGACAACCCCACTGAACAATTTTTTCAAAAACACAACCAATGTTCATAGTGAGCCTAAGAATGGTTTGTGTCAATCAGAACAGATTCCCACATTACTATGAGGGGGGTATCTTTTCAATTCGCATCGAAACCCGCTCCTCCCACAGCACTCTGTGGCCTTCTGTCTCAGCCCACAGTTTCGTCAGTGAGGCGCGGAGGCACCATTTTGCAAACTCTGCACCCGCCTCTCTAAAGGTATTGGCTTCTTGGGCACCATAGCCTCAGGAAGAAGCCCCCACAGCCACCTCAAGACGGCCACTAGCTGGAATCTCCTGGGACACAGCCTACCCCGTTGTTAATTAAGGAAATGTTACATACAAATCCACTTGTCTTTCATCCTGTCCCTCCTGTCCTGTTGCCTAAAGATTGAGAAAGCAGTTTGAGAACATGCTTTTCCTCCAATATAAATGTTTATGATGCACTGAAAACCATGCACATGCTGTAGACTGAAATTGCTTATGTGTCGGTCCATCCCTACAAAGGAAGCCTTGGCTTTTCTGGAAGCTTGTAACAAAGGAAATGTAACGGAAGCAGTTAAATCCTAGGAGAAGATTGGTGGGTGTAGCCAGGCCAGTAAAGTGCCAAGGAAACATTATAGGTCTTTTCCATGGATCCTTGTCCCCGAGTTCTAACAGAACACGGGGCAGGCTTGAAATTTACCTTCTTACCTACTTCATTAAAACGGCTACCAGCATCTCCCATCTTACATTCCCTTATACAAAATGTGCCATCAGCTTTACCAAATATCTATCTTTCCACCTTCCCACCCAAGTCTGAGGCATCTCTCTTTGACCCCAAACAGCTGGCCTTCCCTGGCTGGAGACAACAGAATTCCAGTTCGGTTCTGTCTTCTTCCGTGGACAAAGGAGACTGGCTTCGTCCCCATCCCCGGTCCTTGCTGCACCGTGGGAGGCATGACATGCACAGTTCTGTCCATCCTGCTTTCCATGAACATTCCACAGACCCAGGGACAAGGCTGGATCTTCAAGCAGGGAGCCGAGGTTCAATTTTTAGCGACAGCTCATACAGCGTATCTTCATCTATGATGAGGGCTTTGTCAAGCAAGTACTGAGTGACCTGGTGAAAAAGGGAAATCCTAGCTTTCAGTTCTTCTAGAACACCAGTGTTACATTTTCTGAATAGAATCTGACACAATTCAACACTTACATTGAAAAATGTTATATAGCTAGAAAAAATCATGAATATATTCTCACTGTAAAAAAAATAAAAAAATAAAATAAACATCTCTAGTCCTCTCCCAGCTCCCAACCCCAGGCACTTCCCTCAAGAGGCACCACTGTTCTCACCTGGTTTGTCTTCTCCCAAATGTTCTACTGTCTTTCTAGATATTACATATACTTACAGAAATCTTTCTTCCCCTTGTAATCATAAGTGGTATCATCCTGTACAATTTATTCTGCTTCTCTCTCTTAACTGTAAGCCATGGAGAGCTCCCAAGTCAGTACAAAGAGCTCTGACTGCTGTACAGTCTTGTTATTAGTGCGACACATCAGAGTTTACTTAATGCTGTCCTATCGATGCACGCTTAGTTGCTGTCAGTATTTCTCTACTACGCAGAGTTACAGTGAAATCCTTGTTAGCACGCTTCCTAGTGTTCACATGTGAATGTTCCTTTCAGGTAGACAGGGAAGGAAATGACACTGAAATGAAAATGTTGGGGCATGGGGTATTTCCATGAAAATATTTCTTTCTTTTTATTGAGATATAACTTACATAAGTAAAATTAATAGTTTTGACAAATGTATACACCCACGTAACTTACATACATATCACCATATAGAACAATTCTATCACCCCAGAAAGTTCTCTCATGCAGTTGCCCAGTCAGTCTGCTCCCAGAACCAACCTCTGCTCTGATTTCTATCACCAAGATTAGTTTCGTCTACTCTAGAATTTCATGTAAGTGGAATCATCCACGTGTACTCTTGCATCCAGCTTCCCTCACTCAGCATAAGGTGTTGAAATCCATCCACGTTGGGCGTGTAGCAGCAGTCCATCTTCGCATTGGGGCACTGTATTCTGTTGCATGGATGCACCACAATTTGTTTATCCGTTCACTTGTTTATGGACACATGGACTGTTTCCAATTTTTGACTACTATTAAGAAATGCTATGAACATTTTATATAAGACTTTTAATGGGTATGCTTTCACTTCCCCTTGGATATAAATATCTAGGAGAGAAATTGCTGGGTCATAGGTAGATGCATATTTAATGTTTTAGGAAACCTCCAAATGACAGTTTTTCAAAGTGATTGTACCATGTTACTCTCACCAGCAATATATGAGTTCTGGTTACTCAGTATATCAATTTTTAATTTTAAAAGATGATGTAAAATGACCTCCCAAACTGCTGTACCTGTAGTATGTGGGAGCATGTGTTATCCTAGACACTAACTAAGTTTGATATCATCAATATTTTAAAATTTGGTTTATCTGATAGGTGAAAATGACGCCTCATTATAATTTGCATTTTTTCTTCTTACCAATGAAGTTGAGCATTTTTCAAATACTTATTGGCCATTTTCATTTCTTCCTCTGTGAGTTACCTGTTCATAGTTTTGCCAATTTTTCTACTGAGCTGTTTATGCTTTTCTTACATATTTATAGGAATACTTTTAACTCTGTCTTTTTGTTTTGTCTGTTAAAAATATTGTCTCCTAGTCTTTACTGCTTGTATTTTGACTTTTTAAATAATTGCCTTTTGTCATATAGAAGTTTTTAATTTTGATGCAGCAAACTTTATCAAGCTTATCTTTTACAGTTTTTACATTCTGTGCTTAAGAAGGTCTTCAAATCCAAAGGTAATGAATATTTTGTCCTATATTTTATTCAGATAACTTAATATTTCTTTTTATATTTAGGTAATGAACTCATCTGGAATTTATTTTTGTGGATGGAATAAGATGGGAGAGCCAAAATTCCTATTCCATTTACTGAATGGTCAGTTTCTTCCTGGCACTTTCTTTAAATGCCTCCTTTATCCCATCTTAGATTTTCGTATAGACAAAATCTGCATCTGAACTTTATCCTGCTCCATTGAATCTGTATTCCTGTGCCAATACAGTCCTGTTTCATTCACTGTAGTTTTAGGATAGGCATCTGTATCCAGTAGGGAAAGCTCTCCTTTACTCTTCATATTTTTCAAAAAGTCCTTGTCTGTTTTTTGCCTGTCTAAGCTTCCTTATAAGTTTCAGGATAAGTCTGTCAAGTTCCACAAAACAACAGGGAAAACTGGCTCTCAGTCACATGGGAATCTTCTGTACTACCTTTTCAATTTTTCTGTAAAGCCAGAAGGATTCTAAAAAATAATGTCTATTAAAAAATGAAAAAAAAAAAGACAGACCAGTTGTGGCTGGGACGGAG
Organism: Equus quagga; assembly: GCF_021613505.1. Classification (NCBI taxonomy): domain Eukaryota; kingdom Metazoa; phylum Chordata; class Mammalia; order Perissodactyla; family Equidae; genus Equus; species Equus quagga. Next base: position 126,495,435 of record NC_060273.1, read on the forward strand.
AGAGGAAGTGGATGGACAATGTGAGATGAATCTTAAAAGATGAGTAAGGGCCACATAATGCAATACTTCTTGGACACATAAAGATTTTTTTCTTTCTTTATCCTAAGAGCAAAGCGAAACCAATAACATATTTTATGCAAGGGGCAGACATATTCCAGTTTGTATTTCAGAGAGTTCTATGTGGCTGTAATTTGTAGAATGGATTTTGCATTCTAGGGTGAATGCAAGTAGACCAGGTAACAGATATGGGTAGCTTGGACCAGAGGTGGTGGTGGTGGTGTAGACAGATTCATGGGAAATATAGGACATAAAGTTGATAGAACTTGACGATGAATTGATGCTCTTTTCGCCTTCTTCCTTTTTTTCTTAATCGGAGCTGCCAAAGATTTGTCTATTTTATTGGTCTTTTCTGTGAGTTACCTTCTTGTATTATTGATCACCTCTACTGCTATTTCTATTTCATGAATTTCCACTTTTTTCTTTATTAAATTCCCTTACAATCACACAATATTACCTTTGGCTGATGGTCTATTCGATAGGAAGTCTGCTGGAACTGGCGGATCTCTCTGATGATGTGTGATATCTAACAGAGGAACAAGAAAAAAAGCAAAGCAAAGTATTTCCCCGTATTGCAGCACATGCTTCCAGGGGCCCACCCCATAGCAATCAGTCACCTCCTCCAATGAGGTAGCCGGAGCCCTGCCTGATCATTCTCTATGCCCAGGGCTTTCTTGCCCTTCAATGAGCCACAGAAATGATAACAGCAGGGAAACAGCTGGCACAGGTTAGCCTCGTGGGGGTGGGGGGTGGCAAGCTCTGGGTGCTTTGTCCACAGGCTCCTTGCTTCTAACTTGGTGCTCAGAACCGGGCTGTCCGGCAAGAAACATTCAGCCTCTGTCTATCACTGGCCAATCTTAGAAAGTCACCCCGGAGGCTTATTGATCACTCATTCTGCCCAGACTGCAAGCTGAAATGGCCCTGCCCCAAATCCCCTCAATCGGCCGACATCAGGCATTAGACTCAGTGGCCACCACCTCTTGCCCCTTGAGGTTAAAAAGTAAACGGTGACTTTCATGACTTTAGCCTCTTCTCCATAAGCCACTGAAGTCACTAGAAACAGGCTGCTAATAAAATTACCACCTACCATTCTCATTTTGGAGAAATTGACAAGGCCTTCCTCAGTAAAGTTTGGTGTTCCTTCTTCGATAAATGCCAGGTCTGTCAGGTACATCCCCAGATAAGGAACAGCAGGGGGGTTACAACTGCAAGACCAAAAGGCACCAATCTCACGCTCATTCACACAAATGTTGACGTCCCTCCCCAGTTTAAACAGGAAGCAACTGTCCTGTTTCAACCCTGAAGAATGAAGTCTCTTAATTCCCTTTTCAGAAGCACACTCATGATATGCAGAGTTTCAAAGACATCTGACAATAGAAAATAATACAAAATTACAGCCCATGCTTTCCTGTGTGTTTGAGACAACGGCATGTTCAAACAGGACGTCTTATAGACAAACACATTTGTCAGAAGTACTCGTTTGGAGTACTTGTAAACTGGCCCCACTTCTCTGAGGGGTAAAAACGTGCAGGAAGCCTTCTGCTCTCACCTCATTAAAGTACAAACATTCAACCCTAAAGAACTGGATGGAAAAAGCAATGTGATTAGAGCTTGTAAAACTTGTCTTAGTATTTAACTCTGTTAGAAGGTATAGACTGAATCAACATCACAGCGGCACACTAAAGTGAGATCTTTGTTTTTTGGAAGGGGGAGGCACTTGGTTTTCTCAAAGAGTCTAAAGGCTGAGAACATGGCCTTATGATCAGAGAGAACTGGATCTGAATCCTGGATTGACCCACTTTCTAAGGGACGCTGGGCGAACTCTCTGAACCTCAGTCTCCTCATCTGTAACATGGAGACAATAAAACTTAGCCCTTTCCTTTGTTGTGAGGCTTAAATAAGACACATCAAGCACTTTGCGTGGAGTTGGACATTTAGTAAGCATTCAGCGACTAGTTCTTTTTCTATTGTGTCTTTATTTCACTCACAGCATCACAGGACTGTTTTTCCAGAGTGGGTCAAATACGTGCGGTAGATCATAAGAAAACCAGATGCAGACAGATTCTCTTCTCTCTCTGTCCATCTCTCTCTCTCTCCTTCTCCCTGCGTGTATATATGTGTGGGTGTGTGTGTGTAGAAAGAAGGAAAGATCCAACAATAAAAGGCCAAAAATAAATAATAGTAATCAATAGGTACTGGAATATTTAAATAAAAAATCACAGGAAATCATCGTGCTTAGATTAGGGAATACCAAATCAAGAAACTTTTTTATAGTAAAAGTTGGTTTGATTGACTATGGTGATATTTTCTTCTTATGTGGAATACTCTGCAGGCCATGGGTGTATCTGTAAGATACTTTCTACATGCGCAATATTCTAAATGAAAAGGAAAATCAGAAAAATGCCTAGATGATGGAAATTGTTTCCCAATTTTTTCAAATCAAGTAGGAGGTAGATGACTATTTGTATACTATACAAATTATTTAAATATACTTCTGAGTTATGAATGATATAATAATTAAGAGAACATACTTTTTAAGGGTTTCTCTGAGATTTTTAAATCTTCCTTCAGATGAAACAGTCTTCTGAAGTTTGTCCATTAGAGCTTTCGTCTAGAAAGAAAGAAATAACTTACTATGTCATGAAAACACTCCCACAGTTTCATAAGATGGGTGAGTTGCCTAAAGATGCTCAATTCTCTTCCACAGTAACAGGTGCCAGACTGTGTCATATGATATGATTCTGTGTGACGTGATCTGACTTTCAAAATGTGGAGGTGGGGCATTAGGTTTAGATTAGATGTTAAAAAAAAAAAAAGAAGAACACGTGGCGAAGACAAAGTGACTACATCTCATTTAGCCAAAAAGAGAGGAAAATGAGTAGAAAAGAAAAATTAAAATGTACGGGAAACTTAGGGACTTGAAAAGATGAAAAGCAGGTGTTGAATGTGGAATCTTAAAGGATAGGTCTCATGTCACGGAGTTTTCATGACGAATCTTTGTGAGCGTTGATTTCCAAATCATCAAAGCACGTATTTGGTTGCTTGGCTACTGACCAACCAATAGCCTCTACACCAAACCCTTTCTTTTGTGATCATCTTCATCAATTTGTAGGAAAAGTATAACTGATATTTACCAAGAAATAAAATTGCTGTTGACATTGGTCTAGAGGTTCTTCCATGGACGTGGGAGAAGGTGGAGTGGCCCTTGGGGATGATAACCCACTCTCAGCAATACCCACCCCCAGTCCTAGTGCTGAGGACTCTGGGAAAACACAGCCAGCAAGGCTTGGGCAGAGGTAGAGGATAGAGGGATGGGATGGGGCAGGGAAAGCATCCTGCCTGGCTTCGGGCTGGCCTTGGCTCAAAGAAGCTGCAGAAATACAGTCTGCCCTATAGCCAAGACCACATTTGGTGGGCTCCACACTGCATATTCTACCAGGCCTTCTGGATGTCTCCCAGACTGGACTCAGACCTGGAGAAGAGACAGCTACAGAGCAGATGGTATTAGCAAAAGTGTCTGAAGCTGGCTATATCTGAAACCAAGTCTTACTGTGACTAGACTGAGGCACTGGGCCCTAGAGGATAATCCATCACTCATGCTAAAGCCACTTTGAGTGACCCATACCTGTGACTGAAATGGTATATTCTATTTAATGCCTCTCCAGGCAGTACATTCAAAATTTGAAAAAATAATTTCAATATTAGTCTTATCATCCCTATTCTACATAGTCAGTTCTGTTATCCCCAAACCTGCATCCTGTCAGACATGAATATCACTCAAGTCAATTACAGGGAAGGCCTAACGCTTTGTTATAGAGGATTTAAGAATCCCTTGGTGCCAACTTCGGAGGAAAAAAGAAACAGGGGAAGGAGAAGGCAGAGGAGTGACTTACTGACTCTGATGAAGTGTGACATGTGTGTGACAGGATAATATGTTCTTTATATCCAGTGCCCAATGGCTGAGGCTTCTACTACGTTAGGGAGAGGCAAAACCTAGCCACAACAAAGGTGTCAATGTTCAGCTTCTGGATTCTGATACAGCTGTTTGAAGCCCATTTTAAAAATAGTATTCCAACATCCATTCATCATAAAATCTATCAAAAAACTAGGAAGAGAAGATAACTTCCTCAATTTTATAAAAAGCATTTACAAAAACCTATAGCTAACACCATCCTTTCAGCAAAGGTGAAAGACTGAATGTTTTCCCCTCAAGAGTGAGAACAAGGTAAGAATGACCTTTCTTACCATTCTTATTAAATGTAGTATTGGAAGTTCTAGCCAGAGAAATAAGGCAGGAAAAGGAATTAAAAGGCATATCAATTGGAAAGAAACAAATAAGACTGCTCGTACTTATAAGTGACATTCCATGAAAAACCTCCTATAACTAAATAATTGAGCTCAATGAGTTTGCTGACATAAGACCAACACATAAAAATCAACCACAGTTCTATATACTAACAATGAACATGTGGAAACTAAAATTAAAACCACAATAACATTTAAAATTTCTGCAAATAAAATGAAATACTTAGCCATAAGTTTAACAAAATATATACAAGACTTGTACACTGAAAATTGCAAAATGATGAAGAAAGCAAAGAAAACTTCAATAAATGGAGAGACATACTGTGTTTATGGGCTGGAAGACTCAACATAGTAATGAGGGCAAGTGTCCCCAAATTGACTGGTTTAATGAAATTCCAATGAAAATCTCAGTACATTTTTTTAGACATAATTTTTTATTCTATATGGAAATTTACAGGAACTAGAGTAGCTAAAATAATTTTGAAACAGAAGAATAAAGCAGGAGGAATACAGGAAGAACTTTCAACTCAAAGGTAAGGAAACAAACGATCCAATTAAACAATGAGCTGAAGACAGGAGCCACCATTTCACTGAAGAGCACAGAAAAGGGCAAACAAGCACATGAGAAGATGTTTAACATCTTTAGCTATCAGGAAAATGTAAATTAAAACCATGATGAGATATCAGAAGGGCTAAAATAAAAAACAGCGATAACCAGAAATGCTGGCAAGAATGTAGAGAAACTGAGTCACTCACACATTGCTGACAGGACTGTAAAATGGTACAGCCACTGTGGAAAAGAGTTTGGCAGTTTCTTATAAAACTAAACACAATTACCACAAGACCCAGCAATTGCACTCCTGGGAACCTATCCCAGAGAAATGAAAACTTACGTTGACACAAAACCTACACACGAATGTTCACAATAGCCTTATTTGTAATAGCCAAAAGCTGGAAACAACCCAGATGTCCTTCAAGGGGTGAACAGTTAAACAAAATGTGGTATATCTATACCACGGAGTACCACTCAGCAATGAAAAGTGATGAAGTACTGATACATGTAACAACTTGAGTGGATCTCAAGGGAATTATTCTGAGTTAAAAAAAGGTAATATCAAAATGTCATATACTGTACAATTCCATTCATAGAACATTTTGAAATGACAAAATTATAAAAGTAGAAAACAGATTAGTGGTTGCCAGGAGTTAGGTGGCTGTGGCTATAAAAGGGTGGCATGAGGGATCTTTATGATAGCTGTTCAGTCTCCCGACTGTGGCGGTGGTGGTCACATGAATCCACCCAGGTAATAAAAGTACATAAACCTAAATACACACATACACACATGAGTGCATGTAAAACTGGCAGTCTGAATAAGGTTGGTGGATGGTCCAAATGTCAATTTCCTGGTTGTGATATCATCTAAATTTGCAAGATGCTACTACTGGGGGACAGTGGGTGAGGGTGTAGGGTGAATCTATTCTTTCTTACAATTGCATGTGAATCTATAATCATCTCAACATGAAAAGTTTTTTAAACAGAGTATTTATAAAAGCTGTGGGTTTTATTTGCAAGGTCCAGTTTTGTTCACAGAAAGAGGGTTGGTCAGTTCTAGCGGGCCAAATCTGGGATTTTCGGAGTACTGCAATTTTACTAAAGAATAAGGAAGGTGGATAGAATTAAGGATATGACTTAGGTTTGGTTTCTTGCTACACAGGGAAGAGTTAAAAAGACTTCGAGAGAGAAAAGAAGATAGACTAGAGTAAGAAGTAGTGCCTCTGAGGGGGGCTTAAGTCCTCAGGGAGGGCAACGGGAACCATAGATGGTTTTGAAGAAATGTCAGTAGAATCTATGCTCTTCTTCCTGCCTGGAACTCTGGAGGTGGGCACCCTGCAGATGCCCTTCACCAACTTTGGGTGATCACAACAAGGCAGGCATAGTGGTCTGTGGAGGAAGGTTAGGCAGAGAGGGTCTGACACACCCTCCTAGCCTCTGGCTCCAATGGGATATAGAGAAGCCTGAAAAATTCCCCTAGGCCCTTTGAGAGGGCCAAGGTAATTATCTACTAATGAAGAGTTAGCCTGCCCACTAGGGATGGCCAAGGGGCAGGGCAGCCTGCAGCAGAGGTCAGACACACCCCCACCTCAGAGGATCAGCAGAGCCAATGAGAGCTGAAGGAGAGGGGAAGTCAGCCAAGCTCCCCGGGTGAATCGCCGTGCCCGTTCCAGGGTGGGGTAGGCAGGACTATATGAACACCAGGCACAGGCGATTCACAGTGGCCTGCACCCACTGACCAAGCAGCAAAAGACTACAACAGGAGGCCAGTCGGTGCACACAGCCTCCCATAAGCTGGAGGAAGCCCTCCCCATACCCACCAACACCCAGGGAGAAGCCCAGGAGACAAGGCAGGGGGAAAACTGTGATTTAATTTGAGTCTTTAAATTATCTGGAAGGAGATGATAGGCATGAACAACTTGAGTCCAATTAAAAGTAAACTAAGCAAGTCACATTTTTGCACATTTAAGTCATTATGCCAAAACTTTACACAAATGACAAAGAAAAAGGTGATGTTGAGGCCCTTTCTTCCTGGTTTTTGGCCCTCAGGCATCTGTATTCTTATTTTGGGGGAGAAAGACTGGATCCACGGGACATAATGTGTTCACGTGGAATCAACATGCCCTCTCTAAGTAATTCAGGAAACAATCCTGACTGTCAACCACATTGTCTGAGGTTGTTCCCCAATATGTTGTAATGAATGTTTTGGGTTGTATTTTCTTGTCTAAATTAACCATTTAGTAATGCACATAAGTGGACTCAACTAAGTGGTAAGAAGACAGTAATTACCCACATTGGCACCTTTCTTTGGCAGTTGAGCTGCTCAGTTCATTTAACTATTTCCTAATTAGTATATTTATCTTGGCTCTGGTCTCCCAGCCTCTCCTCCTCTCGGCAGTGGGGTGTGTCGCACGCTGATGCTCACCTGCTTGGACACCTTGGCCCAGGTTTTCTTCAGCCTGTAGATGGCACTTCTGTTTAAGGCCGAGGTGATCTCCAGCACGCCATTGTAGTTGTGCAGGCATCGGCAGATGTCCGCCACCGCCACCCACTTCTCAATGGCATTGGCCCGGGAGCCGATGTCGGCATAATTCATTATCTGGGAGGCCACCAGGTTACTCATCTGAGACAACGGAAAAGCCAACACAGGCAGCTCAGAGCTAACACAAGCATTTAGCAAAATCCTTGAATTACCTATAGAATCGTCAGGAAGGCAGATTGCCGAGGGACGTGGAGATCACAGTCCATGTTTAGACATCAACTTTCTGAAGAGACCAAAGTCTGTAATAACAAACTAATGAGCACCTGTTCATCCTCAGCATGAAGAGAGGGCTCTTGTGGAATCAGCTTGGTGGGGGAAGACGTGACTTTGTTAATCAGTAATTTTGATGAAGGAGTCATTTCCAATAATTATGGAGGAAATAGGATAGAATGAGCTAAGCCCTGAGGAACGGGAAGCTCTGCAGATCATGGGTTTCACTTCTTGGGGCCTTTTCACATGCTCCTTGGCCCCCAACAGTGTGATGATATTCACTCTAGGAAGCCTCAGTTTTCACAGAGAAAGAAAATGCATCTACCCCCAATCCAATCAAACTCGAACCTGATCAACTCAAACCAGAAACACTTAGGTGCAGGGGAAGAGAGAACGTTTCTCCTTTTCTTGCTGAATTTTTTTTCCACCAGCAGTTAAAAGGACCTCCAGTTTCAAGGCTAAGGACTGTCATTCTACTAGAGAAAGCCAAGAGAAAGAGGCAGGTTAAGAAGCTCAGCACTTAGAATATGGAAAGGACGAGGGCAGAAGAGGGTTGATAACTAACAAACGGAATTTGGGGTCCATAAACTTATACCCACACACTAAATCTGATGGGTACAGCCATTCTTTGATAATTCTCTAAGTATTTTAGATCTCAAGGTATCTCAGACTTATCACTGTGCATATTCATTAAAAAAATTATTTTGTACTGAGCACCTAGTATGGACCAGGAATTCTTTTAGGTTCTAGGAACAGGAAAAACAAATAAATTGGCATCCCTGGCTTTAAGGCACTGACTCTAATTAGGTGGGAAAGCGAAGGGAGGCAGACATAGACAAGGAAATATCACACAGTGAAATGCAAAGCTAAGTCTGCCTGGAGGGGTGTGAGAACATGGAGGCAGCATGGGGCGCCTCACTAGTCCAGAGGAGGCTTCTAGAAAGAGGTTGTGCCTGCATTGAGTCCTAAACAATGAGTAGGAGTTAGCCTCTGCTTTCTATCAAAGTGGAAGAGGGCCTGCAAAGGGACGGAGGTGGAACACATGGCGTGACGGAGGATCTGGCAGTCATCTGAGGAGCATAAGGTGTCGTGAGAGACAATGATGAGAGGTGGGCAGGGCTCTTGTAGGGCAGGTTGAGCAGTTGGGATCTTATTCTGAAGGAGAGGGGAAGCCACTGACAGAATTTCGTCAAAGAAAGTGATATAATAGATATGATAGACTGCCCTCTCAGAGAAGTTATTCCCACGACAGTGTGAGGAATGGGTTGGAGGGCAGAGAGGTGGCAGGGGGTATGGCAAGTTAGGATCTCCCAGAGAGAAAGGATGAAAGGGCAAATCAAGGTTACGGCAGCAGGAAAGGAGGAGAGAGAAGAACGTGAGACACACGTAGATGGAGGTTCACTATTATGTTGGGGGGTGAGGGTGGGGTGGGTAAGGGAGAAGAAAGAGCCAAAGATGAACTCTAGATGCTGTGCTTGGGTGAGTGAGTGTACGGGAAGCCCATTACCCAAGACTGAGAACAGAGGGTAAGATGAAGAAGCAGGCTTGGCAGGTTTGGGAGGTGCTGAGGACAAGCACCATTTGCAACCTGTTGAGGGCACAGTGCAAGTGGCCATCCAAATGGAGGCACAAGGGTCTGGAGCCTGGGACTGAACCTCTGATTTGAGTGTCCAGCATATCCCAAGCGTATGTACGGCACAGGCAACAGAAGTTTACTTTCCACCGCAGGGGCTCTGCTCCTCAGAGAGTGGCCTAGATGGGTCACACATCTTGTCCTTTAGGCAGCAGTGGCTTTGATGCTCGTTATGTGGTAACATTCAGCACATATGCATTCCACGTGGACCCTGTGCAAAGTGCCATCTTGGGAATCTACACTGTTGATTTGCATTTTGATTTTGGATGACATTAATTTACCTATGGGGTTCCTGGCAGTCTTTTCTTTTTTTTTTTTAACATTATAATTATTCCTTTTGCTGCAGTTTTAGTGAACTGGAAAGGGAGCCTCCCTTTGCAGATAAGCCTGAAGACACTCCTACATCCCTGGTTCCGCCATAGGTCTGAGACCGTTAGAACAGAACCAATTAGAAGTGGTGAGTATAAAAGCAACTCCATCTTACTGCTGAAGAAAGCAGAGCAGGGAGACGGCCTGACAGCCGGTCACCAGCGCACACGGCCACAGCAACACTGTAGTTATGCTGAAAGGTCCCTTCCAACCCTGGAATGCGATCTGGGCTGAATGTTCAGTAATGAGGAGAAGCTGCACCAACCCAACGTCACTGTCACCATCACCTGCACCACCAGGGGCCAGTGACACAGGTGCTGTTCATTCTGTTAGAACTAGTCAATCTACAACCATGAAGTAATGATGGTTATGATAAAAATAACAGCAGCAACCTACACATTATTGAGCACTTACCACACTGGGCACCGTTAAAAGCGAACCTCTTACACCTGCGAGTTAACTGGAAGTTACTACATCACTGTGAGCTCTTGGAGATTTAAGCTTGTTTTTAACATTCCATTAGTTCTGTTTGAAAAGTGGGGAGCAGACCTGCTTTATTTTAGAAAAGGAATCTTAAGACTCTGATATTCTTCTCCCTGTAACACACCCAAGGTTTTATTTTATGGTTACTCACATCATTGAAGTGTTGGCTGGTTTTCATAATGTAAGGTGTTCTTTCATTTTTATCCAGCTTCATCCACCCCTGCCCAAGAAATTCTCTGAAAGTTCAAAACAAAACACAAAACCAATTAAGGCTTTTTAATGGTGTCCATGATCCTGAATAATTAGGAATATTACATACATTAAACTTAATGTTGCCCAACGCCTGCTGCTCCTGACCCTCTTGAGTGAATTTCAGCTCAACTCTAGCATTTCACCGCTCGATGTCAAAAGATTCTCCAGTTTCCCGTTTTCCCTTATAAATGTTTGGAACTTTGTCCCTGTTAGGATCATTATAAAGGCTTCTCCAAAGTTGGAAAACAATGACAGACATGAGAGGAATAAAGAGATTAAGCACTAATCAGAAACCAAGACTATTTCCCCTGGATCAGCTTAAAAAATTTTTAAGCCTTAGCAAGAGTTCCGAAGAATCCATCACTACCAGAAACATTAGTCAGGGACAGCATGTTTTTCTCCGCTTTGCTCTGACATTCTCCAGGAGGACGTCGATTCCTCGGGCAGGGACTTGCCTTTGTTCCCCCAGAGCCCAGAACACTGCATGTGATAAGAGCTGAGCAAACACTCAGCCCATTCGTCTGAGGATGGCAGTTACAGTGGCGGGAGCTCAGCCTGGCAGAAGGTCTGTCTTCCAGATGACATCCCTGCTCCTTCACTTCACTCATGAGCAGGTCACAGATCACAGCAAGCAATGGACAATCAAGATGGAGCATACGGGAATTATTTTGTAGCGGCATTACTAAGAATAACTTGAAATGAAATTACTCTGACACAGTGTTAATCCAGAAATGCTGACTGAGTCCCTCTGCAAGGTTCTTTGTCCCTTCATGTTGGTGGGACTGCTCCCATCCTGCAGGGCTGTTGGAGATAAAGGTGTGCCAGTTCCACGGATGAAAATACTTGGTGGATGTTCACAACAGCACACAGGGAACAGGGAGGAGAGGTAGGGAGGAGAGGTGGGGAGGGTCCCAGGAAGAGACCACAAAAAGGACAACCATGAAGGTTTGAGCTTTGCTCCTTCTCCTCATCCCTAGAGGTCACATTCTTTTCCCTCCCGAATCCTCACTGTGCTGGAGAGTAATCAGGAGGTGGTGGCAGGGCAGCAGTGGAAATGGGGATGAGGGTGGGGGCAGGAAAGAGGCACTGTGGATCCTAACTCAAGTCTTCAAATAGCCACTGGGTTCATTGGAATGGCCAATGGGCCACATTCCTGTTTTAATTTTTTCGTGTTCATGGTTAGGTCTACTGGAAGAGGGGTAGGGAAAGAAGATAAAACACATAAAAGAAAAGTCTGCAGGGGCATCCTCTGGCCATGCCCCTTATGCCTCTCTGAGAAAGCTGTAACTCTGACCCTCTAACCATCCTCTGACATCCACCCTGCGACCTTGCCCCTCCATCACCACGACTATCCTCTTCTCTACATATGACATGCATCACATTCCTACTTCTTGCCCAGCCCCTCCCGTACCTTCAATTTAGTTATTAGTTCACAGAGGAGGTGTGCCAACAGTTGGCATTTGTCCAAACAAAGGCCTTGTTTGTGGAGCTACCGAATATGACAGCTGGGGGTGAGGGGTTGGCGTTTAAAGAGCCTACCCTTACTCTACACATGAGGAAATTACAAGGCTGTGTGACGAGCCCGTGGTCTCAAAGCTCAGCAATACTTGTTGATTTATGGAAGTGGGTGATGAACTGTAGCAGAATTTACAGCATTTATCCAAGATCAATCTTTCTCAAAGTCTCAGACCACTCAGAATTATCTGTGATTCTCAATGAAAATACAGTTTCTTGGGCCCCAAACCTACTGGAATCAGAGTCTCTGAGGGGGATACATTTTTAATGTTTCCAAAATGATTTTAGGCACCACTGTTACAGCTGCAGCGAGGTTTCTGTAACGTGAGAATGTGAGTACAGAGAAATGCACATTCCGTGGAAACTTTAGTACATATAGAGACACAAGAGTGACCATCTTGAGAGTCCTCAATATTTCCAATACAGTTGTCCCTCAGCATCCATGGGGAATTGGTTCCAGGCACGCCCCCTTCCCCCATGGAAACCAAAATCCATGGATGCTCAAGTCCCTTATATAAAATGGCCTAGTATTTGCATATAACCTATACACATCCTCCCATATACTTTAGATCATCTCTAGATTACTTATAATACCTAATACAATGTAAATGCTATATAAATAGTTGTTACACTATATTGTTCAGGGAATAATGACAAGAAAAAAAGTCCCTACATTCTCAGTACAAATGCAACCATTGTAGGCCTTTTGATCTGGGGGTGGTTGAATCTGCAAATGTGGAACCTGCGGACACAGAGGGCCAACTGTACTTTCATATCAATATTTCCAACATAAATTGGAACCAAAAGACAATCACGTGGGACCAAACCATCTTAAGATTAAGACTCAAACTCTTCGCGCACACATCTGCCTTAGGACTAACGTCAACTCTACGTGGGCTGGCCCTGCCTGAGAGGGCCCTCCTGCTGTGAGAGCAGCACTCACTCGTAGGGAATGCTTCTGAAGACGATGTGGTCCAGGAGGGTGATCTGCTCCGCCAGCTCCATGGCTGACAAGGTCTCAAAGCACTCGGCCTTCGGACAATCCGTCTGCAAGAGACGAGGGGGACAACGAAACAGACCCTGGAGTGAGGTGACTGTCAGCTCTCTGCAGCTGCTGAGGTACCAAGACCATCACAGAGTCTAGCTATGAAGAAAATGGCAGAAAGCTCAGAAATGTCAGCCGCCATGAACACCATGGACCAATTGCTAACCCCCAAGCTGCATGTGTTCATCTCACAGAGCTTCCTCAGCAGAACAAAAGGTCAAGCGCTCAGTTCGTCACAGGCATTCTGCTTGCCCTCCAGAGGCAGTTTGCACATAATTGTGCTGTATAGGGCCATGGCTGAACTTACCAGTTGAATTATGTCCTCTAATTTTAGGTGGATGTCATCTTGATCATCTTGTGAAAGGGCCCTAAAAAAAACACATCAAAATAGCCTCCATGAAGAGAAAGTAGACATGCCAGGAATGAAATGACAAAATGCAGTTGGGTTTTCGCTGGGTGGAAAGGTGGAGGGCTTGGTCCGCGAGGACGTGCCACTAGCTGGAGGCTGTAGAGATCTGAGCTGGACACAGGCCATCAGGAAAGCAGAAAAATATGTCAAAGGCACCAGAGGCTCACCAAGACAGCTGACTTGTAACAAGGAGCCAACTTGTTACATACAAGGTTGTAAATGAAACACCGATCATCAAAGGGAAACCGAGGGTGAGCTGGTGGGCTCTGCACCACCGAGAGGAGCCACGCCTGGATTCGGGCATCCTGGAATAGTCAGTCAGGGATTCTCAAAGGATGAGTGCCCCATCCACGCTCCTCCAGCTCCTAACCTGGCCCTTCCCCGCTGACGCTGAGGCAGAAGATGCAGAGCCAGCCCCTCCCCATGCGGAAGTAGACCAGAAGCTCAGGGAAGCTCCTTGGTGGCAAGAATTTGAAGACTGCCAGGCAGAAGCCAACAGGTAAATTCTCCCCCTTGCTCCTCTGATGCACCTTCCTGAGACTCACATGGTCCTGTATCCCCACACACGGTGTTATTCAGCTCCCAATAAATATTTTTTTTTGATAAGTGATGAGTGAATGAATGAATAATATGCAAGTTAATTAACACTGAAGTGGGTGCTGGTTTTAGAGTGGGAGTGATACTTCGTGTCCAACAGACGTTCAGAGTCCAGGAGAATTACACTGATTATATAACTTGCCATCTGGGACAAGCACTTCAAGTTTTCCAGAATGAAAGCACAGTGACATATTAAAAGTGTTAAAATATCTGGGGCCAGCCCACTGGCTAAGTGGTTAAGTTCACGTGCTCTGCTTCAGTGGCCAGTAGTTCACTGGTTCGGATCCTGGGTGTGGACCTACACACTGCTCATCAAGCCATACTGTGGCAGCATCCCATTTAGAAGAACTAGAATGACTGACAACTAGGATATACAGCTATGTACTGGGGCTTGGGAAGAAAAAGAGGAAGATCAGCACCAGATGTTAGCTCAGGGTCAATCTTCCTCACCAAAAAAAACAGTATTAAAATATCTAAACAGTACTAAACCATGTTGCCTGTCTGCTAGAGGAAGCAAATTTTAAAAGAAATAACTATGTGGGGCCACCCTGTGGTCAAATGGTTAAAGTTCCTCGACCTCCATTTTGGTTGCCTGGGTTCAGGGTTTTGGATTCTGGGTATGGACCTACTCCACTCATCAGCCATGCTGGGTAGGCATCCCACATACAAAATAGAGGAAGACTGGCACAGATGTTAGCTCAGGGAGAATCTTCCTCAACCAAAAATTTTAAAAAAGAGGAAGATTGGTGATGGATGTTAGCTCAGGGTGAATCTTCCTCATGAAAAAAAAAAAGATGTGACGTTCTCTTGTGTTCTGAATTGATTAAACAAAACTACCACCCACAACAATACAAAATCAATAGAGATGGCTTACTGTATGACCCCTACATGATCGGCATGTGCTAAGCATCTGACATACACTATCTCCTATATCACAAAAAATCCCTTCAAAGTAAGCATTGTTATCTCGTCTTACAGATGAGGAAACAAAAGCACAAAAATCAACTAACTTGCCCCAAGTTTAGTCCGGTGATGCTCTCCTGCCACTCTGTGCTTCTCTTAAGCAGGCTTATGGAAGAGAGAAGAATCTTTCTAGCTTATATGAGTGGCAAGCCTCTTGCCAGCAATTAGCCACATTTGTGAGCAGAAAGAAGCGGTTACCATATGATAAAGGGCATATTAAGGAAAAGAAAAAATAAATAAGCACAACTCTTTCTCCAAAGACTGTTAAATCACATTTAAGGATTACACACAGGGAATAAAGGTGACTCTCCCAAAGTGTTTGGCATTCTTTCCACTGTAGTCTAGGTTCCTGGAGAAAGATCGGTGGCCACATAACTCTGTGTACCCGTGGAAAAGATCTTTTTTATGAGGCTGGGCAATATTCTTCCCTTGGAAAGAAATGGTCAACAAGTTAGTTAGCTTCTCTCAACTGTTCCTCTCCTCAATGATCTTACCCAATGTTCCAAGATATTCTCCAGTCCCATTAAGTTATCTAGCATTTTCTGTCTTCATGAGAGCCTTGTTGATGCTGCCTGGGGCTTTGAGATGTTTGGGGGTGGGCTTTTCATGACCTGAGCTCATTCCAGTTGACCATGCAAGAAGTCAACCACTGCTTCTTTTCATTTTGTGGCATTTCAGGTGTCTACAAAAGACTCTACACTGCATAGATTCAGAAGCCAGCCGGTGAGACAGCGTTATAAGGGAGGTATTTTAGAAAGATAAAAGTCTTGAGCAGAGGGTTTTGTTCACAAAAAGGGCAACAAACTACCTGTGCTAATAAGCTTATTCACCATAAAGTGACTGCTGTGATACTATGTGAGGTCAGCTCATCACAGAAAGCTGTCACTCTACTGTATTACTGTAATAGACGTTTAAATACATGTTTCATGCCTACATCTCACTGTTGTACGACTCGAACACATATAAACCTCAAATGTCAGGGCTACATTCAATTCAAGACGGTATGCTTTTAGCTCTCACAATCATAACTTGTATTCCCTGGGAGGAATGTTCAGAAATGTTCCCCTTCCGATGTGAAGGCCTCTCTACCTTCAGTCCAGTTCCCAAACAGGAAGGATTTGCTTCTGGTCTTCTGACTAACTTAGAGTTCTGATGAAGACTCCAGGATCCTGGGTTTTCCCCACATCTACCAGTCAGTTGGATCAGTCTAACAGTTCTGCATTTATAATGAAACACCAGATAAACTTAAAAGGAAACGCGATTATCCAAATTCCATGACTGGCAAATTCCTCCTTCAATTGTAGAAATCAGTTAGTCTTTAAAACAGAGCCAAGAGCAACCAGCCTCTATCTCAGATTGGTCTACACTCTCTGGGTTGCTGGCTCACCACTGGCACTGGCTGGCTTGAGCCCCAGACATGGCCTGCCTCAGACTCTGCTCAGCCCCACCTCAGCGGACTTTGTGGGTGGTTTAGTGTCCTGTTGCTTCACCGTCTGGGACCTGTCAGACCATCTCCTACTTCCTATGCTTTCTCAAGGATGGCTTTCCTTCCCTCCAGGCTTACCTGATCCCATTGCTACCCATGCTCTGGCACGTGGTGTCCATAAGTATGTGGAAACCTTTAATGCTAAAATCTCCCAGCTTTGCCTGGAAATAACTCATTGTTTGTTTCCAAATTAAGAAATGAACTAACAAGAATATCTTTATAATTTTCAGGGCTGTTCAATAATCCTTTTGTTTCTGTTTCTTTCTCTTATACTCCGTGACGTTTTTCCCACAGAGGGATTTTACGAATGATGGCATTCCTTCAGTTGGTGCTTCCATCTAGGTCTTACTTCCTACCCTAATTTTTAATCTTTCTGATATAATTTTTAAAAATTTAAATATATAAATTTCATACATATAAACATAAATATCTGAAACGGCAAGTTATCAAAGTTAATGTATCATTTATTCCTCCTATAATCACAATCTTACATGACAGGGCAGGGATCCCTTAAACACAGCACAGGCAGAGTGAATTATGTGGCAGGGGAAATTCAATCTAAGGATCAGTAGTTTTCTTGCAGTAGGATTTTTTTTGCACAAATCTGTTTACCGGCTTGTTGGGAAGATAAGTTAGTGCCCCAGAGATCCAGCTGACCCAAAATGGGACTCAGGGTCTGGCTGTCTGCTCAGCTAATAGTCTGGTGACTGCACTGGTGTCTGTCTGCTTTTGTTGATATGTTCAGGGCTAAACAAAGACTTTTGTTTTGACTTCCTGTGGGAGGAAGATGGTCAGAGGTGGGAGAATGGATGGGGTATTGTAACATCCATTCTCTGCTTGGCTCCTTGGGTAGATTTTGAATTATGGTGAAAGACTGAGACCCCAGACTAAGGGAGGCTGCTCTGGAGCCCAGGTGGCACAGGGATGGGTCTGGTGGCATCCTTCTCAGCTTTTTGATTTGGAAATGGTGGCTTCCGAAGATTGTCAGGCAGCATTCTCAACAGCAACAGTGACATTCACAGTTGGCACGAATAGCATCTCCCACTCAAGCGGCCTGGCAGCGGTGAGCTTGAATACAGATGCTGAGGCAGAAAAATGACTGGGTTCGTTCCTGAGCACACATGTCTTGGGACTTTTAGAATACCTTGGGAAGACTTTTGCAAGAGACTAGAATTCTGGGTGGGCAGCTGGGGGCACCCCATCAATGGAATTGCTTTTTTTGTTTTGTTTTTGACTTCCTTTTTCTTCTACAAAATAGAAGTAAGTGGGTTATGACTGTGGGGTTTTTTTTTTTTTGGTAACAGCTTTATTCAGAGATAATTCACATAACAAACAATTCACCCATTTAAAGTATATCTTTGGATGATTTTTTATTGTATTCACATCCTTGTGCAACACTGAATTTAGTTTCAATATATTATATTTTTTTGTATAGACAAGGCGATGAAGTCTAAGGAAAGCTGAGTTTGACTAAGATCCAGTCCCATTTTACTTGGGCCATATGGCCTGGATGGCAGAAACTACTTTTCCCAAAAGCTACTGTCAGTGCTTTCTGATAATAATAATAACAATAATGATAATAATAACCGTGGCAGTAATATGAGTGCTAATTATGTTTCAGGCATTGTGTTGCCCTCTTTACACATATTATTCCATGCAATCTTCACAACAGCCCAATGAGGTAGGTAGGATTATTAGCCCCATTTTATAAACGAGGAAAGTGAGGTTTAGATTGGTTAAGAAAGTTGACAGCATAAGTAGCTGAGCCAAGATTTAAACCTGTGACATCCTGCAAAGTTCGAATCAGACTCTGCTGGCGTTATACTCCCAGGCTGTACCATCTACTAAAACTTCTACTCCCTATCCGTCTCACACCTCTAATTCTCAGGTGATTTATTCAGCAAAGAGAATTTGCACGTCTTAAGCCTGATGAGCAATGAAGACCTGGGAAGGAATAGGAGTCGTCTTAAGTGCCAACTTCAGTTAACAGCAGCGTCAGTCAACAGAGTTCGCTGCTTATTGGCGCAGGCAGAGAGCTCGCGGGATGGACTGGTCATGTCTGGCACGGGCGTTGTGAGGGGAGGGCAGCCTGAGGGCTCCATACCCCAATCCTGACAGTCTTTCCCCCACTGAGCGCCCTCATTTCCCTAACAGCTAGCCAGTCAATTGTCCCTGGGGACGCACACTTCTAGAATGTAGTTCTTGGTTTGCAGCTGCATAACTCCAACCTCTGCTTCCATCTTCACAAGACATTCTCTCTGTGTCTCTGTGTTCATGTGGCCATCTTCTTATAAGGACACCAGTCATTGGATTGGGGCCACCCTACTCCAGCTTGACTTTATGTTAACTAATTATGCCTGCAATGACCCTATTTCCAAATAAGGTCACACTTTGACTGACTGGGGAGTGGGACTTCTACACACTGTTTTTTGGTGGGGGACACAATTCAACCTATAATAGGCCCTAGACCAAAGAAGGGGCTGGCTATGAGATCTTGAGCTAAGGGCTAAGAATGACTTATGGGCCAGTTGCTAAAATGTTACAGACCCAAATCTGGCATTGCTACATAGGGGAGCGACTTCCAAAAACATGGTGGACTGAGCTAAAATGGACTCCTCTCCACACACGAGCATTCTGGATAACAAAGAAACAATATAGCCAAGCTTAGAAGAAAGAAAAGATTCTTTCCAGAGGTTTCACATGAAGAGGGAACTAGAAGTCAGAATAGCAAGGGAGTGCCAGGCTCTAGCATGTAGATGCTGGGCTTCCTACCCCAAGCAGGGATAGACCACACCGCCATGAGTGAGGTGGAAAGCCATAACTAAAATGTCTGCACAAAGCCATTGATGGTTGCCCTCCTCAAAGAGAGTAGACTAGGAAAAGAATCCACCTATCCATTCAAGAAGCTATAGGAGATGCTGGGTGGACAGATACAAACAGGTCTCTAGTGGGAAACCCAAAGTTCAAGTCTTTATCATGTAGAGTGTGGGGTCCAAATTTATACAACCTACATGATGTGGAAATCCTGACCTGAGAAGCTGACAGTAAAATTGGCCTAGGACTGGTGAAGCAAGCTGAAGAGAATGCCTAACTAGTCCATGTTGGCACATCCACAAGCCAGGGGCACAAGACTCCCACAGAAGCGCTACCAGCAATAAACATGAGCTCATGATAAACAATGAGAACCCACGTGAGGATAAAACTTCTCTGCAACGCCTGCTGGACGTGCGGGAGAGGACCCTCAAGCCTCCCCCCTTGCACTTTTGGTTCTCCAGTAAACCACTGTCTGCCCACACAAATAGGGGGACTGCACGCCACACAAGTTATGTCGCCGGGGCCAAAGCCTTCCAGAGGCAGCCGACCCCAACCATCCCCAGGAAAGAGGAGACGCTAGGTAACACTCTACCAGTGAGAACACGACCCCTGCCGCCCCAGGAGGCTAAGACGTACCCTTCTGGTTGGATAGGATCTTCTTTTCCAGGAACATGGCACAAATCAACCAATGTGAGTCACAGGCACCTGCAGTTGCCTTACCTCAGGATATTTGCCGTGGCTTTCCTTTCTTGGGGAAGAAGGTCTGGATCTCGCAAAACTTCTTCTAGCAAATTTAAGACGTTCATCTTTAGTTCATTGTTGAGTTCAAAATCCTATAATATAAAATGAATCTTTTTAAATTCCAGTTTTGAAGGGTTTAGCTCCATGACACGTGAAACCACTCCTCAAGATAAAGAGACATGTGCTTCCGTCAGCCCGGAACACGGTGCCTCCTCCCCATGTTTATCTCTATTCATCTTTCAGGTCTAGGAGGTGACACATTTTCTCGCAAGAGCCTTCCCTCATTGACCCGGTGGGGTAAAGAGCTTTGACTTGGTGCTCCCATGATGCCCCCATCATAACCCACTGTATTGTAAGGGCCAATTTTATTGTGGGGTTTCCCACTGGACCATGAGTAAGATCAGTAACTGGGGCAGAGCAATAGCTCAAAAAAAGATTTGTTGCAAGAATAAAATCTGATATGTGGGCAGTGACTTGAATGAAGAACTTCAGTGCAGATATGCTCAAGGTTAAAGAATAAACGATATGCACACACTGAAGGGGCTGTGTCAAACAAACACAGGAGTGACACTGAAGGGGCAGCCACTGGGCAAAGTTAGGACATTGTGAGCATCAAAGTGAATAATGACAGTAATAAGTAATGACCGATGGACTCAAAAGAAACTGCAAGCCCCTACTGAGGCTCAGAAACAAATACATAAATAGATACACACATAAAGAGGGTGGAAGAGAAAACTACATTTTATAGTGGAATTCCAACTGACAAATGCAAAGGAATACAAGAATCAGAAAATCACCATTTTTGACCAAAGCAGTAATAACTGATTAAGGCAAGGATCATGAATGGATGCTAAAATGGTAGATGAAATCTAATGAGGAACAGAATTAACAGCATCAGAGTAACTCCCCCAACCCTGCCCTGAGATTATTTATAAATTACTAAAGGAGAACCTGGCAGAAACCACTGTAACCAAGTAATGACAGTTACCGATACTGGAACCAACCAACATCATGTACCTACTAATGCAATGAATGCTCTGTGCAGAAGCATCGCTTACTCAGTATTTTGGCCCCAAATGCATAATCTTGATGTAATTGGGAGGAAGCACTAGCCTGAGCTCTTCAAAGGTGTTGATGTCACAAAAGGCAAAGAAAAACTGAGTAACTTTTCCAGTTTAAAGGACACAAAAGGGACCGCAGCTAAATGCAACGTGTGAACTTGGATTAGATCTGGGATCAAGGGGGAAATGCTATAAACGGCATTAATAATACCCTTATAAAGGGACAACTGGCAAAAATTGAATTAGGGGGCCCAGCCTGGTGGCATAGTGGTTAAGTTTGCAGGCTCTGCTTCAGTGGCCCAGGAATCGCGGGTTCAGATCCTGGGTGCGGACCTACACACCACTTATGAAGCCATGATGTGGTGGCACCCCAAATACAAAATAGCAGAAGATTAGCATGGATGTTAGCTCAGGGCCAATCTTCTGCACCAAAACAAAACAAAAATAAAAACAAAATCACACACACATACACAAAATTGAGTTAGGACTATGTACCAGTTGATAGCATTATATCAACGTTAAATTGTCCTGAATTTGATCCTTTTACTGAGGCTATGTAAGAGCAAGTCTTTGTGCTTCAGAGGGAGGAGGAGGCGGGGAGAGAACAAATATGGTAAACACGTTAATGACTAGTGTTCTAGATGTGCACAAGTGTACTTGTTTTATTCTGGCAATTTTTCTCTTGATTTGAAAATTTTCAAGGTAAAACATTGAAAAAAAGAATAAAGTGGTAGAGTTGTGGTTCTTGTACTCTTACTTAAATGCATTTTTATGAAACACCAGTGGGCAGCACCTTGGGATTGTCAGGTGCTCAGAGATGAGCTGCATGCTTAACAGACTCCATCTTTACATGTGTGGCAGGAAGGTTCATTTTCCCTCCTATATAACGTTACTCATTACAACTACAATTTAACTTTAAGAAAAGTCTTTTTTTTTTTTAAGATTGGCACCTGAGCTAACATCTGTTGCTAATCTTTTTTTTTCCTTCTTCTTCTCCTCGAAGCCCCCCAGTACATAGTTGCATATTCCAGTTGTAGGTCCTTCTGGTTGTGCTATGTGGGACGCCACCTTAGCATGGCCTGATGAGTGGTGCTAGGTCCATGCCCAGGATTCGAACCGGTGAAACCCTGGGCCACCAAAATGAGGCACGCAAACTTAACTACTCGGTCACAGGGCCAGCCCCAGGAAAGTAATTTTGAAGTACTGACATTCTAAATTCTTTTAAATGATTAGAGAGAACATTGCTAATTGCAATGAATCCAATAAAAAGAAAACAGCATACTCTTACTATACTCAGTAAATTAGGGGTGAAACGTCCATAATTTCACAAATTATAGACAATGCAAAAGTCTAACCTAATTTGAATATTTTTGCACCTCAGTTTGGTGGAGAGCTGTGTGATAAATTTTCCTCAATATTTCACTTTCACTGTTTGACAATCAGTACCATTTCTTCTGGAACAGGAGTCACTGGGGCCCAGGGCAACACAGATATTAACATCTCTTGTCAATCTTAGGCCTTCAGATGATGTTTTCCTAAAATTTCACCCACTGTTTGTCCAACAGCTTCTTGGCTATTGACTTTTCTTTTAAAATGTATACAAAGAGAAGAGAGTAAGATCTTGCAGCTGTTTTTTCCTTTGTCCCACCGCCTCCCTGATTTCAAGGGTTTGTGAACAGATAATGATCTCACTACTTCAATCCGTGTGCACTGCCAAAGGCTCTCTCAGCCATCAGGAGTCTTTTTCCTCAATGAATATTTGATGTTCATTAGTGAGATGACCGAGTCCTCCTGTAGCTACGTCGTCTCTAACGATGCAAATAATCTCATTATTATAAATGGATTAATGGGAAGGACATCAGGCTGGTGTTTGGACCTTACTGAGGGCCAACTAATGGCTTCATTGACAAGCATCATTGAGCACCAACTGTGCCCCATCCTGGGCTCCACAGCAGGAACGCTTCTGAGCCCCCAGGAAGGCAAGGGGTCTGATAGGTTTGGTTAAGGAAAACAGACGCAATCTTATTATTCGGAGCTCCAGGAAGACTAGATTGAGAAAGACCTCTGGAAACTTGGTGAAATCTGCCCAGACACGGTTGGAAGCAGGATGAATGGCTACAGGTGAACATTTGCTCTGCTGATGACGTAGCTGGCTAATAGAAAGCAGATTCTCTGCTGAGTTTGAAATGCAAGAATTCTCACTCATGATTTCCCCTTACATTTGCACAGGTTTTTACCATGTTCAGAATGACCTCCTGTACATGATTTCAGTTCTTCCTCAGCTGACCCAGGGGCAAATGAAGCAGGAACCATGATCTTTCAGACGAGCCACTGAGGCTGAGGGATGTGGTCATATGGGCCGAGGTGAGACATGAAAGGAGGTGGCAGTGCCGGGACCAGAACACAGGTCTTCCATGTCACTCTGGAAAGAATCCTTTACACCTGCGCTTCTCAAACTGTCCTGTGCCCACAAATTGCCACAGATTGTGGTGCAGCAGATCTGGAATGGGGACGGAGATTCTACTGTTCTGAGCTCATCACACTTTGAGTAGCAAGACTTTGCCATTGTTTATTTATTTTTAATTCAGCCAAAAACAACTCCTCACAAACTGATTTAAAAAAATCTGAATCCTCTGATGTACCATCTGGAATGTAAAATTTTCTTTTTTACCAATGCATGTAAAATGCAGACTTGGCCACTCAAAATTCCCTGCTAAAAATACGGTAGCTACCACTCAATAAAAAGAAACCTGAAGAAGCTAAAAGCACTTGCCCCATTTAAATCCAGAGGTAGATTATTCATAATAAGTCTGACAATAATAAGACAGCCATTTTGTAATTATCTAGAATCTAATTTTTGGCTGCATTTCCCCAAGCTCTGAAATGGGAAAGGAGAATGCTCCTGGTGGAACCCAGGCTCCTTCCCAGAGGCAGCAATCGGGGCGCCCACGAGATGGCGCTCCTGAGTCGTCCGGCTACCAGGGAGTCGGCGTCGCCTTTCCGCTTGGACACCGCCAGCCCAGTGCAGAGCGATGCAGACCGGGCGCCTGGACGCGGCCAGCCGGGTGCAGAGCGAGCACGGCCCTGCCTGAGCAGGGAAGGTGCCGGCTGAAGAATATCTTACAGCGCTTCATGCTCCAGATGAGCGAACACCCCTGGCTCCCAAGAGGACCTGAGGCGTTCACTGCTATTATCACAGCCACAGCTGACAGAGGTTGGCTTTGTTTCCAATTTTTGAAGCAGGGATGAGGAGACAGAAGATTGGAAAAAAGAAACCACACTTGGTTTCAAAAGCGGAGAGCCCAGAAGATGTGAGACATGTACATTTCAATCTCTGAAAAGGAGACTACAGCTCTTCTTTCAACAATTACTGAGCACCTCAATCTATAAGGCTCTGGGGGAGGCAGGGCAGTGACCAGAAAACTGGATGTTTGGGTAGATGATGGAAACGTTAACCAATGAAACCCAGACACTGAAATGCAGGCAAGGCGTGGCAGTACCCCACTGGGTCTCAGGAGAGGGGCTGCACCCGGGAACACCCTGCAAGAGGTGACAGCCCAGGTGCAGGGTCAGGGAACGGAGTGGGGCACCCAGCAAACACTTAGGAACAAAAAGCTACCAACAGGCGATATTAGAATCCTCCCCCGGAGATAAGCTATTGTGAGATGAGGGTATCTCACTACAATTTTATTGCCTCTACTCAAACACATTCATAAATGATCGGAGAGTCAGTGTTTTCCCTCCGTTAGTGAACAACTCCTGAGGTAATTATCCTAACTAAGACTTAGTGAGGGTTTGCCACTTGGTAGGTGATATTTTAAGCACTTTAGTATCTAATTTAACCCTCAACAGCAACATAGTTACAATCATTATTATCCCATTTTACATATGAGGAAGTCAAGGTACAGAGAATCTAAGTATCTTCTCCAAAGTCACACAGGTTGCAGGTGGCAGACCCAGTACTTAACCTAGGTAGTGCTGGCTGAAGCCTGAGTTTTTAACTGCGACAGCACACAGACTCTCCAGAAAAAGTGGCTCTCTGTGAATTAGTGCTGGTGGCCTGGGTTGAAAGACATGGCAGACAGTAGCTGGCTCCTATGCTGAGTCTGGAACTGTCTCCCGCTTGTCCTAACAACCATTTGAGACAGAGATCTTGAGACTCAGTTTTGTATTAACAGGACTAGCTCACGCAACAGAAAAGTACTCTGTGAGGCAATAAATAGATTCTCCAGCACTTTAAAACCAATCCCTGTTGACAGTTTAGGCATCTTGGAAATTACGTCCATTCTTTCAGGAGAGCAGTGCAATAATTAGTAATATACTGCGGATGGCCAAGGGAACTCTTGAGCATTGGGAAAATTTGACTCAATAAAGAGAGTTTGAGGGTAAAGAGAATTATGAAAGTGACGTTTTTAGATAATCAGTACAGTGTATTCCTAACAGTGGCCAGAGTTTTAAAAGGAAAGTGGAAATACTGCAGAGTGGAGTAAAACCATGTAAATAATTTTAAAAACTGGAACAAAGGGCTCATAGAAAAGGGGCTTAGGATGTATTAGGGTCAAAAATAAGGGCCTGGGGTTTGACTTAATGATTTTCAAGAAAATGAAAAGCATGCTACTGTTTTCTGTTTTCTTTGACTATAGAAGACGAAGAATTTAATTTAAATTGTGATGTAGATTTAGGTGAGATTCGGGCCATTTTGTCAACTGGGAAACTGAGGCAAAGATGCTGAGTGATCTTCCCAAATCAACCCTGACAGGTCCAGGAGCCCTCCTCTGCATCCTCATTTTGATGAACTAGAGATAACAAGCCTCCAACCAGTGTGGTTTTCAGCTCTTTTGAGGAGGGGAACTTTTATTCAGAACTTTAATACTGCAACCCTGTCCAGGGGAGGTTGTGCTGGCTAGAAGCTGGCCTGGGGGACCCTGCAGCGAACCTGCTCAGCCGTGTCCGCCGGCCACCTGCCCTGGTCTGCCTGCCTCCTCACTACCTCTGGGCAACCTTGACTTGGAATCAAGTTTTCTCACTGGAAAAAGGAAATGCAAGGTTTTCCAGCATCTCCTATCACCTGACGACAAAGATATTTTCAAAGCCTCTCTGTTCACACTTCAGAAAGAACAACCCAATTGAAAAACATAAGGAAGGGCATTATGGTTGGAATGAAACCCTGCAAAGCCACACCATAGTAATCCTAAACTTTCCCACACCTGCTCAACACTTACGCGTCATTAATTACTCATAAGGTTCTAGAATCTTCAGAGAGGAACAGAATATATGGGAAATGTGCACTGACTCTCATGTAGGAGCTGCTTCTGTATATAGAATTAATTAACCCCCACATTTGGTAAGCAGAGGTGCTCCCAGGGGGCTGTCTAACCTTTGTTGAATGAATGGACACAAGTTCCTGGCGAGAGTGCTCAACTTTGAGACAAGTGGTAATAAGCTACCTTAAGTTCTTAAACTGGCAGTGTGGGAAGTTAGCTTAGCAGATGTGAAGTGGGAGGCTACTAGGAGAAGGCACAATGTAAAACGTGGAAGATATGTTAGAACAAAAATAACTGGGAAGAGGCAAATGGCAATGAATGACACCAACGCAGCGAGAAGGAAGACCATGCAGAAAATCATTCATTCGATCATTTTCTAACAAATGTCTGCATTTGAATGACTTGCTAAAATTCAGCCTCCACACCTGAACAGCTTTGCTTAAAAGAATTTTAAATACTGCCCCACAACCTTGAAATCAGATAGAGTTCCCAAGCTTACATCTTTAAGTTTAAGAGAATCAGTCAGTTTAAAAAGCATTTATCAGAAAAAAGAGTTTTTTCAGATGCCGTGTTTTTCCTTGGTTTCCAGATAGGTGTTTAATTGACAGGGATTTTAGCTTTCAAGACAATGACAAAGATTGGAGGGAAGAAGAAAGTTTGGAAGGGCCTGGTTTTAATCCTGATTTTTTAATTTTCTTAGTTAATTAATGCCACATGCCAACAAAATTATCTTTGAGTGTAACTCAAATATGAGCCTTAGGAAAATAGTAGAAAGCAGTCTATGAGTTATACTTTGTTCTCCCTGCCCTGATCCGTGGAGGGAAAAAGACTGATAAAGAAAGCTGACAGGCAGACTGTACATCCTCCCTTTCCCCATGGAGAAGACACACTGAGAGTCAGGAATGGGGAAGAAGCACAGCCTTGGACGTTCACCCAGGGAGAAACTGTGTGCAGAGAGATTAGGAGATACAGGTCGGCGGCATCCGGGGCAGAGTGGGGAGGAGAGGAACACAGAGAAAAGGACGACAGGTGCGACAACACTTCAGGCCTGAACAACCAGAGATGCCCAGTGCTGACCTGGCTCCTCGGAGTCCTGAGGCCGCTCTAAAGTGACGGAGGGAAGGGCCTGAGGCCTTGCCTGCGGGCCTGGTCTCCAGAAACGCTTCCAAGAATGATTCCGAGCGTTGGGAATGCAAATTAGGGAAAATAAGGCCTGTCCAGGGCACTTTCATCAGAAACTCTTACAACAGAGATAAGAAGCTGTCCATGTGCGTAAATCCCATGTGGTCCTTCTCAGCGTTTCCTCTGTCAGTGAAATCCATCCACCAAAGGTCAGAGAATCCCACTCGTTCCACAGGGAAACCTAAATTTCTGTCTTGGCAATTAATGGAAACTGAAAATAAGTTCCATTTAAGACACTGGCTTTTAAACGCTTAATTGTATTTCACACTGACTTAAATCCTGTTGTAAATGCCTCACCAACTATTTTTTTAAGACAAGCATGGAAAGCTTAAGGAGAACTGAAAGGATAACAAGAGGGATGTTTAAAAGATTAGAAAAAACTCCAATGAATAGTTTAAGGAGCTAGGATCTTCTTACTTGGTTGTTTACCTGGACCAGAGAAAAAGAGTTAGAAAATAAAAATCATACCTAAAAAAAAAGAAAAACTCATACTTATCAGATGATAGTTTCTCACACTTTATATTTTCTAGAGCAATTTGGCAAATAGTTCATTTGTGCAGAAGAACCCCATAATACGGATCATTTGGCCAATTTTACAAATGAGGACTACGGTAAGCTAACATTAGAATCTAGACCAGAATTCAGGTTTCCAGATTTCTCTCCTCATATGAGTCCTTTCTGACCCAGCAACTAAGGTGAAATATGATAATCAAGGCAGTCTATTCTGAGGGGAGAAGAATAGGACAAACATATATACACACATATATATATATCTACACAGCAGTATCAAATACTATAGTGATGAGAATAAGTACCAGCCTGCGTGCCCAGGAAATCAGGAAGAGCCAAAAGGAAGTTAATTTGCTGGCCTAATTGAATTAAATAGAGCATTCTCTATTTTATGTTGGCTGCCTTCATGGGAAATATGAGTTTGTGAACAAATACTGTTTGTGCCTGGCGGACGTTTGGGATTTCTTAGCTTGGATATGCATAGGTCCAGGGGAAGCGGTGTGGATGACCAGAAGCTAGTGTGCACTCATTAATAAGGACGTGACTAACATGAAAAGTATGTAGCCCATGGATGATCTTCCCGTTTCGTGATTTTATAAAACCGTTTGCAAGGTTGAAGCAGTAGATAGGACTAATTTGTCATTAAAAAGAAATATTTCACAGCTACCAGCATCTTACATTGCGCCTAAATTCTCTCTTCTTGTTCCCGACATCCCCATCAGCACCCACTGGCTGGGGACAGGCCCAGGAGCCTCCTTGTACTTGGGGCCCCTGAGCAGTAGGGCCCTAATCCACTTGTCAGGTGGGACGTCGGGGGTCTCGAGGCCTCGAGAACAGCATGGGTTTCCTGACCTGTCCTGCAGACTGCAGGGCCAGCGTCCCCTGGAGGCTGACCCAGGGGTCTGCTAATCACCATCTGAATGCAGGAGACACTGCAGTGGTTGTCAGGAGGGGTCAGTGCTTGGCCCCACAGCAACGTTTACAAATACATATCCATTGTTTAAGCAACACAAAATAGACTCTGGGACAAAAGTAAGTTATCCAAGGAAAGATTTAGAAACAGAGAGGAAGCACCATCAGTGCTAGCATATATATTCTCACTGTTTTGAGTCAGAAGTGGCTTTTTACACTGTACACTTTGAGCCGCCTGCATTCCCAGAGTTGGCTGGAGAGATGGAGAGGCTGTGAGTCAGGGGTTCAGAGCATGAGCTGGGCGGCCAGCGGCCTGGGTGTGCAACCTGGTTCTGCACTTGCCTTCTGTGTCACCTCAGGCAAACTATTTAATCGCTCTAGACTTCAAGTTCCTCATCTGTAAAACAGGGACAATAACAATATCTACCTTCCCTCCCTCAAAAGGTTGGAGCGAGGAGTAAATGACTTAATATTGGAAAACTGCTTAGAACAGTGCCTGACAATAGTAAGTAAGACAGCATCTGTAAAATAATTTTTAAAAACATTTGGAGTCTGTCATTCAGAATATATCCTCACAGAGGAAACTGCCTTCTAAGGGGTGGGGGCAGGTTAGGTTTTCAAGTTGCCCATAAAAGACCATGAGCCCCATACCATAACTAAGACAATATGAGGGCTCTGGCTGGCTCAGAGATCATTTCTACGGAAGCCAGCAGCTCCTCCTCCCAGCTCAGTCCCTGCAACACATCTCTCCCAGAAGGGGACTGTGGGAAATCTCCTCGTCCAGCTCTGGTAAGGACTTGGGGAAGGGTGGTTGTAAAGTCCTGAGCATCTTCAGGGGTGTGGGGACGGGAAGCACCCATGTGCCACAGAGTGCTGTGGCCCAGGGAGGCAGTCTTTCTTCTGCAAATTGCTCAAAGGTCAGGCATCCATACTCTGAAGACTGCCTTGCAAGCGGAAAAGAAGATCTACGGCTCGAGAGCAGAGACTGGGCAGCGAGAGCCGATGGGAAAGTCTCCCATGGCAGTCTGGTAGGAGCGAGTGTAGACAAGGAGGGCACTGAGCCCGAGGACAGGACGGAGCTGGAAGCAGGCCGAGAGCTGTCAGTAGAGACAATGGGAGCTGCGCGTTAAGCAGCTGGTTCTTTCTTACACATTTCATTCTCTCGCCCACATCAAAAGTCTGTACCACGTTTGTCCTGGCCCAACCTCCGTTTCAGATTTGGAACAAAGAATAAATCTGAACTTAGTGCTCTCATTCGACGCAGGATTTTGTGTTTTACTAATGCCAAAAAATTTGAAAGGTCCCCCTGTCATCTGTCAAAATAACAAACAGAAGAGACGAGCTGCGCGAACTCTCATTTTAGGACACCCGGATCCCTGAGCTCCTTGAACACACTGAGGACGGGCCTTCACAGCAGCACCCATTTGTCCACCTCCGTGAGTCAACAGGCCACGCTCCCACGGGACCGCCGACCTGGGGCTGCGGGCCCGAATACCAACGTAAGGATGCTCCTTGGTCCAGTTCCCTTCTTTGGAAAAAGCCACATCTTCTCTTTGAGATTTAGAGCCCCCACACCTATGCCACATAAAGCTTTTGCTTTCGTCTCCATAATCCTAATAGAGCAGGCTTATTGGGGCCCTAGTGGAGACCAGCAGCCAGGTGCGTTTCAGAGGAGTGGGGCACTGCAGGAGGGCGGAAAGAATCCTGAGAGCTGGGTCTGGCCCGCTGCTGCACTTTTGTGTGGGTTAGAACTGGGCAGTTACGCTACAGCCATTAGTCAAACGTGGCTATTTAAATCAAATTAAATTACATAAGTTTAAAACTTAAATAGGGTTAAAACTTCAGTTTTTCAGCCATGCTTGCTATATTTCAACTGTGCAATTAGCCACCTGTGTCTAGAGGCTACTGTACCGGACAGTACAGATGTAAAACGTTGCCAGCATTATAAAAAGTTCACTGCGCACCAGCGATTGAACCCCTCTGAGCCTTGACGGCTTCACTGGTGATACAGGGGTGACAACACTCTGCCTGCCTCAAGGCCTGGTTTAGACAGATCCCGCCGTCACAGGGCTCTCACAGGATCAGCCATCCTCAGTGCTTTGAGCCTTCCTCTGTATGGGTCACTGTAATGGGTTTCACCTCGCCAAGACCTCACCATCACTGGACGGAATAAGTGACGGCGTCCCCACTTACACAGAGGAAGCAATGGGGGCCTGGGGAGCTAAACGGGCTGCTCAGCCACACGGCTAACAAAATCCCTGTGGGGCAGGGATTTCGATGCAGGTAACTCTGACCCTGAAGCCCCGCTCTTCACCATAGCCCCACTGCTTTCCCAACCGGATTCGGAAGGCCCCTTGGCTCTGAGATCCATGCTGTGTGGACGGCCTGGCCTGAGTTCAGCTCCTGCTGGGATTTTTGGAGGTGTAAAAATGACCACTTCAGCTGCTATGAGTGACTACAGAGTGGAGTTGTGAGAGCTGCCAGTTCTTGTCTTATACCCTAAACTGCAGTTATTGGTTAATCGTGTTCAGGAAGTGTTACAGAATATATATTTTAACAAAAGACTGACAGGGTCTGTGTGAGTGTGTGTGTATGTTTATATGATAAAGTATATAAAAAACCCTCTTAGAAATGGGAAAGGGTATGTGTATGTATGTAGAAAGAATCATATACAATGTTAAAAGTAAAAGAACAAACTGGAGGAAATGAATGTAATCGGCAGATAAAGGGTTTTATCCTGAATATATAAAAAGTGCATACTATCAATAGGAACAATACTAAAGCTAACAGAAAACTGCACAATGCCAGGAAGAGAGGCATGGAGCAGGAGGGGCCTCTCAGGTGCTGGAAACATTCCATATCTTGATCCAGGTGGTAGTTGTGCAGGCGTGTACATAGGTAAAAAGTCACTGAGCTACACATGTAAGTTTAGTGCCCTTTGTATGCAGTATGTAATATCTCAATAAAATGCAACAAAACATATAAACTGAAACATAAATTCAAGAGTTCTTCATCGTCAGCTAAATATGCTCTCTTTGTCCAACACACGATGAACGTAAAAGGACTGAAGTGGGTTAGAAACAGAACAGCGGAGCTATTTTGATATATTGTGTGAAACTGCTCTCCTAAGGTGACCTACGCTTCCTGTATCACCGGCAACGATGAAATCACCAGTCAGTGGTACTGCTTCTCACCGAGCCCATTCAACTGCTCTGTAGGCCATCCTCCCCAACCCTGCATGTGGTTTTGGGCAGGCCCCAAAGTCTTCCAGAACCTTTAGTTATAGGAATGATCACGCCAATCAAAATATCCAGCCCAATATCTGAAAGCTCCAGCTCAGTCCAGAGTAAGAGCTTTCCTCCTACCGTAGCCTGGAAGCCTGCATGGGGGGCCCCTTCTTCTCTCTCTACCAGCTCCTCTCACTTTCTTGCTCTCACTCTGACCCTCCAGGGCAAGGAACGTAGCCCGATGTGCTAGTGCAGCGGGAGCTGGCCTGGGTTCCCTCTGGATGGGGCAGAGGGACAGTGGCTAGCTCTTCCTCTCGTGGGGCACTTGGTGGGATTTTCAGAGACCTCTCTGCTAGAGACTCAAGGCCAGCCACCCTGACTCAGCAATGTCTGGATCTTGCACACCCTTGCATCTACCCCAGTGTCTGGCACACACTGATGCTCAATTCTTATTAGTGAATGAAGGAAGGAGGTAAGAGAACAGAGACGGGGGCAGCAATGTCCCCTCCATAAACTCCCTTGGGAAGGAGATTTTTATGTAAGTAGGTCATTTTTGCCTGATCTCACCCTTTTAAAACATTTCCCTTAGCCTACCATTAAGAAAATGGGTGATTGTTTCATTCTCAGCCACTTGTCATTCCGACAGTACCCTGATGAAGTGAGTCATAACCTGCAGACAAAGCTGCAGGCTCCTTGATCAGTGCCATGGTCTGTAAAGCTCCTCAAACAAGTGAACACAGCATCTTTGCAGAATTAGTTGATGAATAACACAATTCAGGAAAACCAAAATTGCTACAGATTATGCATACAAGGCCCCTGACAGACACTGGAACACAGATCTAAACTGTCTACAGTCAGCCTTGAAGTCCTTCCCTCGCCTGTCTGTGCACAGAAGAGAAGAGCAGTTACAGGAGCGTCTGGTTAACAGCTCTGCAGCCTGGGAAGCTGTAGACACCATGCAATTGTGCAAATGACACGTAAGGCCTCCTGGCAGGAGGTGCTCGAGAAGTGTGTGGACACCTAATGAAAACAGCTCCTTTATGCAGATTCTCTGCACACGCAGCCGTGAGTCCTGGGCCATTAGCGGTCGTCGTCTCTGTCTCGGCTGACTTTGGAAATATTAAAGGCTAGAAAATGACCTCCTGGAGAAAATGAACAACAGCAACACTAAAATGTAAACTCGAGTGACAACTATGACTGGGCGTCTGTCCTACGCCCAGCATTGCAGAACGGTGTGAAAGGGGATGCCAAGATGAATGACACAGGCTGTCGGCAGGGAGCTTCGGGGCCAGCTGGAGAGACGAACGGTGCATCTCTCCTCTCCTGAGTCATACACACCTATATTATACCTTATGTATCTCAGGCTTCTTAAGTCAACATCGCCTTTAATTCTCAGCACATCCTTGGAGGAGGTAAAACAGGGACGGCTGTTCTCATTTTCAGAGGGGTGACTGACTCAGGGCCCCAGAGAAGATATGGAGGCAGAGTGGGAGGAAGAACACAGGTGCCCCCGACCCTGGGCTGCTGCTCCTTCTGCTGATCCACAGATGAGGCACATGCGAGAAGCCCAGCTTGGCCTTGTGGCTTCACTTTCAACATAAAAGGCAACTAATGAGTAAAAAGCACGACTAAATGAGGAGAAACTAGGGCGGAATATATTAACAGATGAAAACTTCTAGGATCCGAAATAAAGTGAAACATTCTAGCCTTACCAACTACTTACTAAGAAAATGATAGAAGGTTTTCTTCTAGGAGAAGAAATGACATTTTAGCACCACATGAGGGAGGCGGGTAGGGAGTTAAAGTGACATCCTAGGGAAATTTTATTTCTCTGGAAAACCAGCTCATTCTTCCACAACTTATTTCTCCTGAATTAAGTTCAAGGTAGAATCTGCCAATATTAGTTACTTTTGATGAGAAATGGGAGGTATATACATAATATCTAATACTCTGTGGTGGACTCAATTCTCCAGATTATTTGGGGACCGTTCTACACCTTGTTGCTTCACTGTGGCTTTTCTGTTTTCTATAAGTTGAAGTGGTGTCCCAGGGTAGTCTACCATGTGAGGAAAAACACATTTGTTGCCATGTTTGGGTGTATTTTTGAAATGAGTACAATTTCATACTCTTTTTTTTTAAAGCTCCTAATTCAAAGTAATCGGGTGGCCACAATAACGCTACATTCTTCCTTAAATGGACTCAGCTGGCACAGAGTGACTCCGATAATGAAAAATGCTCTTGTCCAAGCCCTTGATATTGTGCTGTGAAAACCAAAGATGACCAAGGTAAGAGTTAATTGGCAGAGTCAGATTATAGCCCAGGTTTTCGGACCAGCAGGCTCATCTCATAGCTAGACGCTGCCTTTGAGAGAGTAAAGACCTGTAGATAAACTTGGAGAAGGCACCACGCTGATTGTTACTCGATCTTTAAGCACCCTAGTGGTCAGCTTGCTGAGGGAGATCAAGTCAGGGGCCACACTCACACCTCCTCTGAATTCAACTGGCTCTGGCTGTCCCCCAGTCGGTGAGAGGAGGCGGCAGGCACACAACATGGCCTCCAGGACCATGAGCCAAAAGCAGCTGTGTCTATTCAGACTGCTTACCAATCCATTACCAAGAGCCCGCTTTGACTTGCTCAAACTCCCACCATGGAGCCCAGGTCAGTAGAGAGTCCATAGAGGGAGGAAGGGAAATCTGGACACTGAAGACAGCAAATAATGTCCTACAGCAACTGCCAATAAGCAGAAATGCTACAGAAATGTCCTGCATGTCATGTGTCGACACAGGGAGGGTGACGGAGACTCCCTGGAATAGGAAGGTGACAGGATGTGCACGATAAGGTCACACCAGGACAATCTGAAGCCAACCACAGATCCCTAAATCCACCCACACGTGCAGGGAAGGTAAGCAAAGGCAAGTGAGTGAGTGGTGAGAACTGCCATTGGCACATCAGGGTCTAAATTGTCTATAATAATCGTATCCGGAGAAAAGACCAAGTACCTGAGCGATTAGTCCATCCACATATACCCTGACAAAGGGAGAGTCTGAGAAGCTGGGATTCCCAGCACGGCCCTCTAACTGGAACTGATGACCCAGGGCTTCCCCGTGTACGAGCACATCTGAAGTAACAGGCTGCAAAGTATCTAACTGTCCAAGCAAAAGCTAACACTTCCATGCTTTCTGGATTAGAATTAGCAGCCACCAGGACACAGTCTGAATAAAGAGACCTTTGTTTTCACATCAATCCATTTTCTGTTCCACTGACTTGGTGCTATTCAACCTAATATTGCCTGTATGCACATATGTATGTGTGCTTGTATGCACATGTGTACGTATGTATGTATATCTGTATCATGTATGTGTGTACACTGCAGCTTTCAAATCAGATCATAACACCTTCCTATAAATCTCTTTATTACAAGTGAGGGAGTCAGTACACCAATCTCTTCCCACCTATGAATTCTCTTTAGCAAAAGTAAAACAGCCCCACCATATTATAATGTGCTCTGTGATTCTTTTCTAGCAACTGTAAGAGTTATATGTGAATTGTGAGGGATTCCTGCTTGAGATCATTAGAAAAAGAGGGCAGCGGGGATTGAGAAGAGGGAAGTGAGGCTGATAGGGCAGCAAGGTTAGAGTTTTTTGAGGGAAGATTTGGAAGAGAGGAGGGAGCTGAGGCCAGGGAAACCTGGGCTCTGACTCATGCTGCGACTGCGTGAGTCTCGGCATGAACTTGCACCACAGAGCTGAAACCGGGGAAGAAAGCTGAGCAGCATCTGCTCCGCCTTGCCTCTCGAAGCTCTCTGCCTCTCGAAGCCATTGTGGGCCCCAGGAATCAGCAGTCAAGACCCTGAGTCAAAACCAGAGAGGAATGCGATGGACAGGCGGATGCAGGAGAAATCCCATTGTCACCTTTATCTGCGATGAGCAAAATGGATTAACAAGCAGCTCACTGAGATTATGGAGAAGAGAGACTAGATATTTCCAATGAGCTAAGGATGCTTCTTGGAATTTGAGCCATATAGGATTCATTTTTATTTATTTAAGATGCATAAGATGAAATTTTATGCCACTTAATGTATCTTTGTTTTTATTTTAATTAATATTTAAGAATTGTCATGGGCTAACTGGTGGTGAGGCCCAAATCCCACTTTTCCCGATTAGTGAATTCTCCTGCCACAGGGATTTCAGGAGCCTGGCCATCAGGTGACCCTATCTGATGGACTGTCATTACCAGGGACCATGCGGCAGACCCATGCCGGTCTCCACAATGAAGTGAGACCCGGGAACTCCTTGCTCTTCTCTCCTCTTCTCTGCTCATCAGGTAACTCACATGTTACAGGTTTCACGTGTTCTGGTCTGAGCCCTACAGGGTCCCCTCTCTCTTTCCCTGCTCCCCTTGCAGGTGCCAGCCCCCCACATGTCCAGGAGAGCTGGGCCATCAGCTGGCCCGGGTGAGGCAAACATAATGTGTGCCTCCAACCGAGGCGAAGGGGCCCTCGCTCTATTTTGTGAAATGGTGAAGTGGGTACAAATTCTACAAACGTGCGCTGAAAACACACAGATAACAAGTAGGCATCCTGTCAGCGTGATGCAATTTAAAAACAGACACTAGGAACCAAAACACCGAAGGGCGTGAGGCAAAACGTCCCCTGAACCAGGCTGAGAAAACACTCTCTGATCAGATACCAGACTACTGCTTACCTCCAGCGGGCACCTGCTGTTTACCTCAGGTAACTACCTGCTGTTTACCTCCAAGGGGGCGCCTGCTGTTTACCTCAGGCAAGTACCTGCTGTTTACCTCCAGGTGGCATCTGCTGTTTACCTCAGGGGAGTACCTGCTTTTTACCTCAGGGGACATTTGCTGTTTACCTCAGATAACTACCTGCTGTTTACCTCAGGGGACACCTGTTTACCTCAGAGAAGTCCCTGCTGTTTACCTCCAGAGGGCACCTGCTGTTTACCTCAGGGGAGCATCTGCTGTCTATCTCCAGGGCGTATTTGCTGTTTACCTCTGGTGAGTACCTGCTGTTTACCTCCAGGGGGTATCTACTGTTTACTTCAGGAGAGCACCTGCTGTTTACCTCCAGGAGGCACCACTCCAGCTGGCACAATTCCACGTACAGAGAGGGTCCTGTGAATGGTGCTCCCGGGGTGGCACAGTACAGTAGCCCTGCCCTGGCTCTAGCGCCCACGGGTGGGAGTTGTTGCCTCAGAAGATGAGGGCCGAGCGGAGCCCTGCTTGCCCGCCTGTGCCACGCCATTTGGGGATCTGAAACGGGGAGTGTTGGCGATGCGTGTGTGTCTGCTTTGATCCACGTCTACCCTCCTGTTGCTTCCCTTCCTGCGCTCCAATTTCAAGGTTTCAAACTCTAACTCCAGAGAACAAGGAGGTGTTTTACATGTGCAACGACTTAAAAAGTTAGTTTAAAAAAATTCTTGAAAATAATTAACGAGGCCACTGAATTACCTGTGCGTGCTTTGAGACCCAGTGACGGAGGACATTCAGTACTCGATTGGTGGCTGTTCTACGTATAATAAACTCTTTGTCGCATGTTCTCTCGGTGTTGTTAAATCCTTAGGAGGAAAAGAAACACACATGCTGGAGTTAAAACCAACCCCCAGGGACCCGGAAAGGTCACTTATTTTAGGACATTGGTTAATGAAACTCACAAATGACACATCTTGGCAAAGAGGTGCAGGTGGCTTCAGACTGTTGTGAAGGCAGCTGACTGACCTATTGTACACCCTCAGCAGCGAGGCCACCGCGTGGCTACAGGTGCAATTAGATGAATAATGTGCACATATTTATTAAAGGCCACTGATTAAAGCTAAAGCGGGTCTAATGACCCTTCTATTTACGCCTGTCTTGTTCTATAGAACAAAGCCAAGAAGGAGTTCGAACAGTTTTTGAGTCACAGGTAATTAGTTTATAGTCTTTGCCCAAAGTCATTATATAACCAATAACAGTTTCAATATTTGTGGATGGATGAGTCCATATCTTGGCTCACAGACGATACAGATACTCTGTCGTGTACCCACACATCGAGAAGCAGTCTCGCATAGTGGTTACGCACATGAACTCCACGGCCAGACTGTCTGCGTTGAAATCCTGTTTTC
Organism: Equus quagga; assembly: GCF_021613505.1. Classification (NCBI taxonomy): domain Eukaryota; kingdom Metazoa; phylum Chordata; class Mammalia; order Perissodactyla; family Equidae; genus Equus; species Equus quagga. Next base: position 126,533,684 of record NC_060273.1, read on the forward strand.
CTACCCTGGCAAGTTACAGCACCTTGCTGGTGACCAGTTTCCTCACGTCCTGCATGGGATAATAAGTGTACCGACCCCACAGAGTTGTTGTGGAGGTTAAGTTAGTTAATACACGTTAAGCATTTAGGCACCTGGGACAGTAGTGAGAGCTCAACAAATGTTAGCTATTATTACAATTCAATATTGGTTCAGTGTCTTTGTGTCCTCTCTGTGCCAGCCTATGTCTCTATCTAGGCCACCTTTTCACTATCAAGAAACCATTTTAATATTTTTCTACTGACTCTCTATTTTATTTTTATTAATTTAATTTTTTAATTTTTTTTCTGAGGAATAGTGTCCCTGAGCTAACATCTGTGCCAACCTTCCTCTATTTTATGTGGGATGCTGCCACAGCATGGCTTAATGAGTGGTGCTAGATCTGTGCCCAGGATCCAAACCTGCAAACCCCGGGCCACCGAAGCAGAGCATGCAAACTTAACCACTATACCACCAGGCCGGCCACCTGACTCTCTATTTTAAAAGATATTTTCTGCCTCGCAATCATAATTAAGTGACATGTTTCCTTTAAAAATGAATTCAAGCCTTACATAAGTTCACTGGCAAACTTCTTGAAAGTTGTCTTTACCCACTGATTCCACTTCCTCATCTCCTGCTGGCTCTACATCCTACTCCAAGCTTCTCACCCCATCTTGCCGCCAAAAAAGCTCCCATTAAGGTCACCAATAACCTCCACACCTCTAAATCTAAGAGATAGCTTCCATCTCCCCACAGGAAATCTCATCTAATGAACCCCTATAGGCAAATTACTCACATATTTATATCCCCAGACCTCTTCTCTGAGCTCTGGACCCATATATCTAACTGCCTCTTGATATTTTCCTCTTAGATGTTTCAAAAATCTCAAACTCAATATGCGCAAAAGAAAAGTCCATGCCTTTCTACCAAACCTTGTCCTCTTCCAGTGTTCCCTGCCTCAGTAAAGGAACACCACCAGCCATCCAGGTATATAAGCCTGAAATTTTGGAATTGTTCCTGGCTCATCTCTCTGTTTCTTCCTGATAATCTTACCTGCTAAGTAAATCTCAACTCTGTCCATATCTTCTTCTCTACAAAGCCAAAACCTGAGTTGAGCTACCAGCAACTCTCATCTGGTCTACTGACAATAGCCTCCCAACTGGGCTCCACTGTCACTCTTGACTCCTCAAATCTGTTCTTTCCTCTAAAGTCAGAAAGATCTTTTCAAAGGGCAAATCAGATGTGTCATTCCCCTGTTTAAAGTTCTTCGATGGCTCTTATGATAAATACATAGCCTACAAGGTCTTCCGTGGTTTGGCCTCTAGCTCCCTCTCAGCCTCTTCTGGAACCATATTCCTCTCATTGTTTCCACTGCAATCTCAGCACTCTTCTCTTAGTCCGTTATCCTCATCCCAGGGCCTTTGCACATACTGCTCCATATCTGGCACAATTATTGCTCCCCTTTTCACTCAATGAAAGCCACTCTTGCTTATTTCACTTCTTCAAATAAGCCCTTCCTGGCCTGAGTTGGACAAATCCCCCATACACATCTCATAGCATCATGCAGATTTACTTTGTGGCACTTGCTACATTTGCAACTTTACATTTATTTATTTAATTATCAGATCAATATTTGTGTCCTCCATGAAGACAGGGATTGGGTATGTTTTTGCTGAGCTTGAGCACATATCTGGCATGTAGCAGATACTGTACACAATATATATTTGCTGAATAAATGAATGAAAGCCTGGATAATAGGAACTTACTAAGTATTTATTGAATGTGATATGAATGTAAGGATGATTGCGTGAAAGACTGAATGAACAGTCCTCAGAGCTTATGAATAAGTTAAACAACAAAAAAAAACTATGAGCTTCTAAAGGGCAGAGGCCCCTTCTCCATACTCCCCTTCGAATGTAGACAGGCAGCTTCCACCTATTAGTAGACACTGTCAGAGGATGATGATGATGTGCTCTTGGCAGACTAGATATCTTTGAAAAATCTTTTGCTATTAAAAGGTTAGAAATTCTGGGTAAAATATAATAAATATCTTTTTAAATACATTGCTGAGTGCTCAAGAAAATAATGAACTTTCCAGGCTCAAACACACAGAGAGATCTGAAAACCAAAACCAAGTCTCTGAATGGCCGCTGGCTGCCCTGAGAGGAGGGAAGCTTACCGGCCTTGGTAACATGAGATTTGGACTGTAAATTCACATGGTTTGGGAGAAGAAGCTCCAGGGCCTTCATGTACAGGTGACGGAATGGGAACTGAGACTCCCACATAAAGCTGGAACTGTCAAAAGACCCCTCTCTGTGAAATAGTGGACTAGAGAGAAAAAAATTCTCCAACTTGCGCAAGGAGACAGTTAAAAAATGTGTCTGCCTCAGCCTGGATCTCAGTGGGGTGACCAAAAGCCTCTCTAGTAAGGATGACCACAGGCCCACCTCATGTAGGTTTAAAGCTCAGACTGAACCACTCTGACGTGGTCTGCCCCTCTAGATGAGAAGTTAAAATAAAAAGTGGCCCAGGCCAGTGATAACCCTGCGCACCTGACAAAAGCACAGACAGAATCTCTCTGGAGGGACACACAGTCACCTCGGCCTGTATGAGATTACCACCGAGAAAGTCCCTGAAGGAAAACTCACAACCCAAAATGACAAAACACACGAACCATCCACCACGAACAAGGATCAGGAGACACAGGGATAAGGAAGTCCCCCCCGACCCCCTCCCATGACCAAGAATTTCAGGTATAAGAGCTATTAGATAGTTCCAGTTTAAACATCCTAAAATTAGGATTTTTACAAAGACCAAAGATATAAAAGTGGGAACTGAAAACACGAGAAAAGAATTAAAAAGTACTTACAAAGTCAGATTTTACAAGAACCACATAAAAATTCTTCAAATTAGTAGAATTATTCTTTCAATTATTGTTGAAAAAGAGACTAGAAATAGAAAATTCAAAACATATATAAGATAGATAAACACAGATTAGACCCACTGAATACAGAAAGAGCAAACTTTCTGAGATCTGAAAAATAGATCTGAGAAAATTACTCAAATGCAGCACAAAGAGGAAGGGAGATGAAAAACAGAAAACAAGGGTTAAAAGACATGAAGGAAAGAAGTATTTCTCAACATACATCTAGTAAATGTGTCAGAAGAAGAGAAAAAGAACCAGAGAGAGGCAATATAGGGAAAGAATTTTTCAGGCTTGATGAAAGACATGAATCTTCAGGTTTAGGAATTAGAATGAACCCTAAGCGGGATAAATAAAATGAAAATCACACTTGACAAACTGTGAAATGGCAGAACTCCAAGACAAAGATATCTTTGAAGCAACTGGCAAGAATATATATGTAACCTATAATCAAAAGGCAGATGAAGAGGATGGGAAATGGTATGAGAAAAGGGGAAAGTATATTAGAAGGCTCAGATTTATCAAGTTAGAGTCGAGGCCTCAACTGGAGTGAGAGCTGAGGAGTCAGCATTTTGCTAGAGGATGAAAGTCAAAAGCTCTTGAAATACTGAAAAAGCAAGGTGAGGCAGAGTTCCCCCCCACATATATAAGTAAAAAGATGGCTAATCAGTGCGATGAGAACAGAATGGGTGAGAGATGGGAGTGAGGAAGGGACTGAAGGATGGAGATCAAAATGAAGACGAATTTTAAAAGAGCTGCTCTTCTTTAACGTATTTTAGAAAAACATCAGCCACCACTAGTCCCTTTGTGTCTGTATCAGGAGTGGGTGGATATGGGAGCTAATTTTGAAAGACATGCAAGAAAGGCAAGGAACGCTCTTCTACTCTCCAAATTATCCAGTATACATAGTAAAAGACCATTTAAGGGCTTTTCTTTATCAAATTTCCAACATTTCCATAAATTCAAATCTCAACCTCTATTACCATTTAGGTTAGGATTTGATTATACTGCTTGCATGCTCTTCATAACTGCTTCTAAGAACCATGTTATTTATCTTTTTTGTATAGATGACAGCTTGGTAAGTTTTCAAACATCTCTTTGCTGCTCAGAGCTCATCACCTTCTGCCACTTGCAGAGCTCAAAATTCTCTTGGAAACCGACCAGGCACTCACTTAAGTGATCAACAACGTGCACTCAGTCAGTGCAGCTGGAACAATCCACAGTGAGTGGTTAAGACAGCCAGAGTAGAAAGATTAGCCACATGTAGGACCAGCCTTCCAAGACTGAGAACAAGGGAAGGAAGGCTCCCAAAACACATCCTCCTCAAAAAACCCCTTTACATGGCAAGCCACCCCTGATATGGCTCCAGGATGGACCAGAAGTAAAGTTTAGGGCAAATTACTTAACCTCTCCACGGCTGGGTTTCCTTACTCGTAAAAGGAGAATAGTGCTACCACTTAAAGTTATTTTAAAGATTAAATAATTCCCGTAAAACAAGAATTAGTCCAGGGTGTTCAAGAAAATCATATTCATTGTAATTATGTTCTCACTTACAGCTGGCTTCATCCATCCATCCTCTTGAGCCCAATGCTCCTCACAATATACTTTTGACAGTATGCTAGTTTATAAGGATATGTGAACACAGTAAAGATTTGATGGACACCAAGCCATTTCCTTCCTGAAGAACATTTTTCATTGCTTGATCAACAGATAGAGGTCTTTGATCTTAGAGAGAAATACTCTCTCAAATCGATTTAAACCGCCACCAATTTGGAACTTCCCTAAACCAGATACACAAACCATCTATCTGAGGGGCGCGCCTGTAGCAAATCCTGACACAGCAAGTTTTACAAAAGGTGCCACTGCTTATGCATTAACTGACATTGCCTTCACTGGGCTCTCACGTACTAAACTGATACGTGTGGTCTTGCTGTAATATACATATAGGTTTACACTCCCAATCAGACATGCGCATCTCCCCACTTTTCAAAGACTTCGTAGCTGTGAAATTAGAGCAACAATTTTTCACAACTCACCAAACTTCCTCCTTATTGCAAGCCACTATCTAAATTGGGGGCTGCTTGGGCAATATTTACTTCTGAATTTAAACATGAACTATACAACTAATTGGTGGCAACATCCATGTGGAAACCATTCTGTCCTAGAATCATGGATCCACCCCCCAAGGAGTTCTTGAGCCATTTTTTGGGAACAGCAAATAGCACATCTTTGCGGGGTTTTAAACATCTTTCACCTGTCAAGTGTAATGGCACAACCAAACTATACATATACCAGGAGAGTTTATCTTACTAATATCAGACATCTGGAATACTGTTACCCGGAGATTTTTGTCTTTCCAATTTGTGCATATTCTTTTTCAGTTGTAGGCACTGGTCAAACTGGCTAATTTGGGCAATAAAAGTCATCTGGAAAAGTAATATGAACCAAACCCCATATACATGAATTTAAGAATGAGATTCGACTTTACAGTGCTTCCCCCAGACACCCTGCGAGTCATCCCACCTCTAAAAGCAATTGGCAGATGTGCCATCTCTCCATTAAACTATACACTCCTTAGTGAAGGGATTTTATCTCAAGCATTTTTGTAGGCCTTTCAGCTTTGCACATAGGCAGTCAGTAGTTATTTTTCTTAACAAAAATTGCATCACTCCCAATGCAAACTATCTGAAAGTGTCTGCAGATGCCATATCTCTGAATTAAGCTCATTCTTTCACCATATTACCAGGATGACTATGTGTTTGAAATCTATCACCAGCAGAACATACAAGAAAGTAGTGGGGAGGGAGGCAAAGAAGTTGAAAATAGAAAAAAGGAGGGAAATTTTTATTTTATTCCTTGAATGACGTGATACTCAGCCAACTTCACTGCCTACTTTCTAAGAGGCAAGTAAAACAATGGTGAGATGGAAACAAGATTACTGTCCACCCTGAGGCTACCTGAGCACAAACTGTAAAAGATAAGGAATTCTTGAAGATGGTGAAATAGCACCAAAGTAGATCACCAAGGAGTGGACTGCAGAGCTGTATTAATGCCAACAAAGCATCTATAAGCCGTCCTCCCGACTTGGCGAGGAAAGTTAGAATGGAAGCAGGAAGAGCCAAAAGCACAGGGACAATATTGATGTCAGTGGTCCACGGTGATGAGCTGCCTGGGAGAAAAGTAAACTCTAACTCTTGGTTACCTTAATTGTACTTCTATGAACTGTTTCTTGTTGTGTTTTTGTCATTGTAGGTCTTAATAAATTTAGGCTTGTTGAATGAATGCACTGCAATCACTTTAATGGTTATATCGGTGGGGGGATTAAGATAACTGCCATGTCAGTGATGTATCTTTTTCACTTTATACAAATGGGACACAATCTGTCCAATAAAATCAATGTTATCAACATGCTTTGCTTTATCCAGTACACATCTTTCTACAAAATTGCGTGCAATACAAAATCATATCATTGGTTTGTACGTTTTTGTGCACTGGGGTTACAACTGTATTTCTACTCTCTAGTTGTTGGCAAAGAAAGATTATTAATATTTATTGCTGCTTTGTGCCAGGCGCTGTGCTGCGTGCTTTACAAGTGGTCTATAAATTAACCCTCATGATTAAGGGCAGTAACAACAACTGCCATTTATTGCATGCCCACCAGGTGCTGAGCATGGCTCCATGAGTAATGTAGCTTCTTCAACAACAACAGCAACCGAGTCGGGTAAACGTCATTATCCTTATTTATGGACAAAGAGACAGGACGTCAAAGAGGTTAAGAAATTTGGCAAAGATCAGAGAGTTAATAAGTGGCAGAACCAGGACTTGAGCCCAGGTATGTCCATTCCCAAGGCCAGAGAGCTTTTAATTACATCTCACTCCTGGATCCAGAGTTTAGGCTTTAAGTTTTTCTTGCAAGTTTGTAAACCAACACTAAAAACTACAAGAGAAGATGCTATTCGAATATTTGGGGGAATTAAGTGCTTTCCTTTTAATTCTCTCTTCTAAATTTTGAAGTGTGATGAGAGCATGGCGCCATTATAAGAGAGATGTGTTTCATACTGTAATGTATTTTAAACAAAACACTTTATTTATCTAATTGGAATTAAAATTTCCTCAAAATGTGCTCTTTCCACAAATTTATTACATTTCCTACGTGACCATTAGATAGACCATCATTTTCTAAAAGTCCAGTCATGACCTATTAATGGGGAGTGAAATCAATTTAGTGGGTTGCTACCAGCATTAAAAAAATGAAATAGAAGAAAATTATCTGAGTAGATTGTACATAGTGAGAGTGAGTTCTCTTCAGGGAAACATTCGTATCAAGTGTGCGTGTGTGTGTGTGTGTGTGTGTGTGTGTGTGTGTGTGTATCCTGGGTCAAATGTAAAATATATTTCTTAGAACGGGTTGCAATAAAAATGTCTGAAAGTGACTGATATAGCAATCTGATTACCGGACTATGTTTAAACTATCTGCATTACTTTCCCACAAATCTTGGGTAACTAAGTCTGTTCTTTACTCTGAAACATGTCTGGAGGAACAGAGGATGCTTCTCTTATTGTCCCTTCTTTGCTTCTGTCACCAAACACTCTCCCCATTCTCCACCCAACCCTCCAGTTTGTCCCCCTCTGCCTCATTCCTTGGTTCCTGATCCATTCTCCAGCTGACTCTATTCAGTTCTCACTCCCTTGGGGACATAACTCTCTCTCATGGTTTTTCTATGCACTCCCACCTGACACCTCCAGTTCCAACATTTGCCCCAAATCCCTCACAGCAAGCTTCTTAGGAGACATTTCCATATTAATGACATATTCTCCCCTCATAAGAAACACGTCAAAAAATCAAATTTATGTTTCTTGCTCTCAAGCTCCTTCCCATTTTAACTTTGCTATTGAGTTAATGGGATAGCCATGTTTTTAGCTTCTCAGGTGGGAAACCTCACTCTTCTCTATCTCTCCTTGGTTTTTCCCATTCAGTCAACAAATACTGTTAACTTTTTGGTTGCAAATGTCAGATTTATCCATTTCTCTCCATCCTTCTGCCACAATCCTAAGTCTGGGTCTTCACACATGGGTTGTAGCTATTGTCTCCTAGATTTTTCTCCTTTCTCCATTCTCTCTGTCCTTCTATTCTTTCTCCATCCATAATTCACTTATTTAGTCAATATCCATGGAGCATCTACTATGTTCCAGTGACTGTGTAGGTGCTGGGTGAATGAAAGAGATGTGGTCCCTGCTCTCAGGGAGTTTGTTCTTTAAATGGGGAGGAGATAGCCTCCAAACGAGTACAACACCAAGAACATATCATTTGAAACCCTGAAAATGAGCAAGTTACCTGTCTCTTCAAGAGTAAGCTTAAACATCCCTTTAACTTCTTGTTGCTCTAGCACGAGTATTTCTAAAGTCTTCCTATTGCCCACTGAACCAAGTCTAGAATGTTTTCCTAGACATGAAGAGGATAAGCTACTTGCTCAAGGTCACATGGCTAGTAAACTCAAAAAGAATAGGTAAATGCAGACCAGTAGGATATTCGCACATACACTGTGGTGAAAATCATGATAACAGTGTTCAGAGAATCTATGAATTGACATACTTATTCTCGAGAGACGATCTAGAATAATAGTTATGACTGCAGAAAGTGGACTTCAGTCTGTATAGGGTAGAACATTTGGTGTAGTAATTACTGGTGCAATCAGTTCCTTCCATTTTAATGGAATATTGGTTAGAAATCTTTGTTTGCAAAAGGAACAGCACACCCAACCTAAAGTGGCTTAGATTAAAAGGGAATTGCTATTTTATATCTCTGAGCTAGACTCAGATTCCATTTGATTCAGAGGCACATGATGTGAGACTGGCTTCTGTCTATCTCTCTTCAGTGCCTTCATTCTCTCATGTCCAGGTAGCAAAAATGGGTAAGGCCATGCCAGTCTTATAACCTCATATCACACCATCCAGAGGATGAGAAGGCATTCTTTCTAGTAGCTTCCACTGAAGAGAGAAATTTCTATCCTAGAAGCTCCCAAACAAATCCTTGCATTTCACTGGCCCAAAGTGCATCATTCACCTTGCTGGGACTCATCACTGTGGTGACAGTGGGGGAGCGGGGATGGAGGAGAGGCACACGTGTGTGTGTGCGGGTGTGTGTGTGCGTGTGTGTGCGTGTGTGGTGGGGAGGTAAGCTTCCACTCAGAGCACATGGCCAGGAATGTGAAGGGGCAGTTTCTCAAAGGTGCTATTGGCAAGATGCTAATGAGGTAACGAACAAATGCTGCATAGAGGTTTTCTGGGTTTTTTTTTTTACCTTTCTATAAGTGTGCCCTTACCCTTCAGTTTTTAAGTTCTTCTCCTTACTCTCTAATTGCACTCTCTAAGTGAATTAACTATAACAATGAAAAAAACATGCCCTTCTAGACTGAGGAAAATAAGCTCAGCAGGTCTACCATTATTTGTGATGAAAATACACGAAGAATGGCAAAATCAGTATCTTTCCTTTCATCTTTCAAGGAACTGAGTAACTAAGACTGCCAGCTGAATTGTTCTTACAGATTTTTCACAATGTGTGCTGTTTAGATTCTTAAAGGAATGATTATCTACTGAGCTTAAAATCAAACTTATTGAGAACCTTTGTGTATTCCTTCTCTCAATTCTCACAATTCTATAAAACATATTCATTGCTTTTATAGATGAGGAGACTGGGGCTCAGAGAAGTCCAATAGCCGCCTAAGGTCACAGCTGGTAAAAGCAGAGCCAGGGTTTGTGGCCCAATTATGCGATTCTAAAATCCAGGCTCTTCCCACTGAGACACACTGCCTGAGCGCCTGTTCCCGGGGAGCGCGTTCGCCCTTGCCTATTGCTGTGTAACCTTCAGCCTCCCATTGCTGCCTCATCAGCTTCTGTGCTGGTGTACAAATGCGACAAGAACATACTGCCAGTAGGGAGGGCAACGGCGACTTCTGCCAAAGCAGAATGGGGCGTCTGAGGAGTCGGTAAGCAGGGAAGCTACAGGATAAGGAAATTTAAATGATTTTTCAAGAAAATTGCCGAGGCAAGAAGGAAAGAGATGGGCTAGGTGCTGAGAGGTGACACAGGTTTGTGGGAGACAATAACTTGAACCAGTTTGAAAACTATAATACAGCAATCTATAAAGAAAAACGTTCACGAAATATATTATTCTTGGTCAGTTTCTTGACAGCAACATCAGTATTACCCAGAGAGGCCTCTGAAAATATAGTGAATGCTCTAGACATGATGAACAAGAACACCAAAAGAAACCAAACAAACAAACAAAAATCACAAACAGTTTTCCTTTCTGCCCAACTTCATAACCAACTACCGAAAAAAAGAAGGGAGGAAGATTTTTCTGTCCATTTGTTTGAATTCGCTGATGGGCATTCTACCTCCTCTGGATAAGATGTGACTTGTCATCTGATGGGGAATAATATTCACATTCTTGGCATTAGTTTCCCCACAAACCAAAATAATAATAATTTTTAAAATGCTTCTATATTTCTTTCTACAGAATCCTACATACACATCTAGAAATGTTTTTCCATGGGGATTGGGGTGGAGAGAATGAACAGTAGCTTCTTATCGAGGAAGGGTGTGTATAAAGTGTGTATAAGGTTATGAATGAGCATAAACCCACGTATGCAGGAGGGGAGAGGGGATGACCACAAAATTAGTTGAGATATCCTGAGGAAGCCAAAGCCAACAATTTTAGAGACGGGTGGGGAGAGGTATGAAAATAGGCCATTTGCTCCATCTCAATTGCTAACACATAAGAATTTATACAAAAAGGTTTAATGTATAAAAACGGTAGAGTTCACCACTAGAAAACGAAACATACCTTGAGAGGGAGGGTAGGAGCCACAAAACACAAAGGTAGCCCATTTTAGTCAGACACAAAATATTTATTGAGCATCTTTGTGCCAATCACTTTTGTAGGAGCCGGGGTACACCAGTGGACAAGGAAAAGTAATTAGCTGCTCACAAGAACTTACGTTCTACTGAAGGAAGACAGAAATGATAAATAAGTCATGTCAGTGATATTATGATCTATAAACAAATAAATAAGGTGAATTCAGATTCTGAAAAGAAGAGCTATGTAGAGGTAAACAGGCTAATGTGAGAGAGAGAGCGCGCACTTGCCTGGCTGGTTTGGAAGGCCTTTCTAAGGAGGGCACGCATGAATTGGGACTCGAACGATGAAAAGGAAGTGGTCATATGAAGATCTGGGGGAAGAGTGTGTCAAGCAGAACAGCAAATGAAAAGGCCTTGAGACAGCTCGGCAGGACTGAGGGACAGAAAGCAGCCCAATGTGGCTGGAGCCCAGCGAATATGGGGGCAGGAGAAGGGAGATGAAGTTGGAGAGCAGAGTGGATCATGGAGCATCTTTCAAGCCAAGTTAAAGAGCTGGATTTTACTCTCTGGCATTGGGAAGCCACAAGAGGGTTTTGCACAAGGGAATCATAATCTGCTTTGGGCAAGTTACTCTGGCCACCTCGTGTAGTGTGAACTGAAGGGGGCAAAAGTGGAGTGAGAGAGACCAGGTATGAGGTGGCAATCCAGGTGCTGCAGGTTTGGACAAAGGTTGTGGCAGGAGTGGTAAGAATTACTGGAGATGGAGGAGCTATGGCTTGTGATGAATCAGATGTGGAGGTCAGTACTGAATTGAATACTGTCCCCTTGAAATTCGTGTCCACTCAGAACCTGTGAACGTTACTTCATTTGGAAATAGGGTCTTTGGAGATGTAGTGAAGTTAACGTGTCAAACTGCATTAGGGTAGGTCCTAAATCCAATAAGTGGTGCGCTTATAAGAACAGGGAAATTTGGATACAGACACATTCAGAGGGAAGAAGGTCAAGTGATGATGGAGGAGAGACTGGAATTATGCTGCCACAAACCAAGGAATGTCTAGGATTGCCAGCAATCACCAGAAGCTAGAAGAGGCAAGGCGGACTCCTTCCCTGGGGCCTTCAGCGAGCTTGGCCTTGACGATACCTTGATTTCAGATTTCTAGCTCAGAACAATGAGAGAATAAATTTCTGTTGTTTTTATTCACCCATTTGAGGTAATTTGTCACAGCAACCCTAAGAAACCAATACAAGGTCTGAGGGAAAGAGAAGAACCAAGAACGCTTCCACTGTTTGGGGCCTGAGCACCTGGGTCAATGAAGATGCCACTTCCTGACATGGGGAAGAGGTAGGTTTGGGGAATAAAGTCAAGAGTTTGGTTTTAAACTGGAAGATGTCTCTTGCAGACATCTAAGTGGCAATATCGGTGGGGCTATTAGATATAACAGCCTGAAACACAAGTAGAAAGGTTCAGGCAAGAAATGTCAATTAGAGAGTATCAAGCATTTAAATAGGACTTAAAATCCTGAGACTGGATGAACTTACTTAAGTAGAGAGTGTAGACGAGGGAAAGGGGCAGACAGAGCCTTATGTCCCCACAACCAGTAGAGATTTAGTAGAAGAGGAGCGAGCAAAGGAGACCAAAAAGGGAGAAAAGCCAAGTGAAAGAAAAAGCAGGCATGTATTCTGTCATGGAAGCAAAGAGGAAAAGAAGTGTTTCCATAAGGAGAAAGTGACCAGCTGTGTCAAATACTGCTGAGAGGTTGGCTAAGATGAGAGCTTTGGCTTCTGCAAGATGTAGGACATTGGTGATCTAGATGAGTCATTTCAGGAGTGTCAGAGTAAAAATCCAAGAGAATAGCTTGAGGAAATAAAGGAGGTGATGAAGTGGAGACATTAAGTATGAATAACTCTTTCAAGACATTTTGCTTTGAAAACGAGCAGAGAAATGGACGAGCAACTGGTAAAATGAGTGATATAAAGACATGATGGCATGCTGATGGGGATGACTGGGTAGAGGGAGAAAAGGGTAACTGATGAGAAAAGTTCCCTAGGAGGTGAGAAGGGATGGGACGGGGCAAAGTGGAGGGGTTGACCCAACAGCAGTGCAGGGATGATTCCTCCAGAACCACTGGAAGAAGGCCGAGGATGAGTTCAAGTGCAGTGGGCTGGTGGAGGAAACAGGTCATCCTTGACCATTTGTATGCTTTCACCGTGAAACAAGAGGCAAGATCATCAGCCAAATGTGGAGAGGGGTATGGAGATCTGAAGAGAGAAGACCAGAAATGGGCATCCTGGAATGCAGGAAAGGGTCTTTACTAGGACCGTCTGGTGGTACAGAATGCCCATTTGAGATCTGAAGTCCTAAAGCGAGTCCAGGCAGCACCACTCGGGGAGTCTCCAGAGAACAGCTCCACTCTGAGTACCAAGTCCATCTGATTCTGTCAGTGTTCAGTCGCCGTCCTGCTTGCTTCATACTCCATGTCTCTGATCCCACCATCCAAACTTGCCAGGGGAGGCTTCTGCTTTTCCTCCTGCACCCTGCGGGCAGCCACAGAGGCGGAGGGTCAGAATGCAGGCATTCAGGCCTGCAGCTGCTCTGTGGCCTTTCACTCTAAATTCTGTGCCTGCTCTGAAACTTAGAGAAAGCGCAGTGAGGAGAGCATCGCTGCCATCCAATTGTGCAGTCAAGTGTGCAGTTTAAAGCCCCTCCCAGGATTTCAGACAGATTCTGAGCAGCTTGCTGTATAATTCCACTCCAGTGAACTAGTTTAACAATGCGGACTGCTTGATGATTCACCCGGGGTCCCTTATGCCAACAGCTCTGGATCCATCACCTTACCCACTGAGGGCAATGTCAGACTCACAGTGCTGCTAACAGCGCAATATGGCAATACTCCAAGTGCATACTGCCAGGATCGTGCCGCTGCTTCCCTGCCAGCACACTTCGCCAGCCATGACTTGAAGATTGCAGTCACCTCACAAGGGAGATCAGGAGACACCTTAACTCCCCTTTCCTTCAAAATCTCTCTGCCATTCCATCCTCACTCTCTTCCTTCACTCCTGGAGAGAGCAGTAAGATGTGACAGAAGGAACAATGGCCTGGGGATTTTTTAATGGGTTTATCTCACTGAGTGGCCTTCGAAAGGTACATTCGTCTCCCAATGTCTCAGTTTCCCCTTTGGTAACATGAGGAGCTTATCCAGGTGCCTCTAAGGTCCCTTCCTCAGTGTCTCCTTGGACAAAGCTCAGGTCTCCCACCGTGCGTCTGACACCCTCACTTCTCCAGCATCATCATCTACCTGCCCCCATCCCTTCCTCCAGCACCTCAATCACCATGGATCCCTCACTGCTGCTTATGAAGGCCTTTTCTCAATGCTGCCACTTCCTTACATGTAACAATGGAGGCTGTGTCTTTCTTGCTTATCATAGGTATCCCCAGAGTATTTATTAGCAGGCAAGGGCTTTTGGCATGAGGATTAAAGTGTCACCTTGCCCCAATAATCCTTTGATCCTGAGTGCTTCTTGGTAAAGTTGGGAAACACAATTCCATACATCTGATTGCATCCATGAGCTTACATAAGTCCCTGATTAGAAATAGACCACAACTCCATCTCTCTTCTTTGAGGTTCAGTGACACTGAGAGGCATTAGGTGGACTCGTGCGGCACAGAAAGAACCAGGTTAAACTGTAGGAAAGGAAGGTGGGTTCTCCTAAGAGTCAAGTCACCAGAAGCAAGAAGGGGTTGGAACTAGTACCCCAGAATAAGACCCAAGATTTAGGAACGTGTAAGACATGTAGTCTGGGCAAAATGTCAGAGATCTGCACCAGACCCAGGGGTGGCCAAGAAGAGAGTGGGGTTCACATGGGCATCTCTGTGGATCAGCTGAAGCTTCTGCATCAGCAGCAGAGGCACCTAGGACCAGTGGGTGGGGCTTTGATGTAGTTAGGACATGATGTTTGACCCAGAGGAGCACCAGCAGGCAAGCAAGGACAGGGAAAAAGAGCACTGGGAATTCTTGGAAAAATTCCCAAGGAATTCTTTGAAAGATGGACTTTCCAATGATAATTCTATGGGGTGCAGGGTGGGGATGGCAGTTCTTAAATTATTTTAATTCAGGTATCAGAAGAAATTGGGCCTTCCTTTGAGGTCCCATGTTGGAGGCCTGAGACATTGGCTTACGTTTACACCTCCCTTCATGGAAAGGGCCTTACACGCAGTGGGGACTCAGTCAATCTGTTCAACTGTTTCCATTTCTTAAAATCCAAGAATTTGTATTCACTTTATCACTTGTGGATAAATATACCAACACAGACTGATTCCGTTTATTCAAAGACTTCGGTATTTCCTGAGTCAGGAGGTTCCTCTACCTCCCCGCCTTGGAATTTACCACA
Organism: Equus quagga; assembly: GCF_021613505.1. Lineage (NCBI taxonomy): Eukaryota > Metazoa > Chordata > Mammalia > Perissodactyla > Equidae > Equus > Equus quagga. Next base: position 126,548,871 of record NC_060273.1, read on the forward strand.
CTTCTCTCATCCCGTCCTCCCCAGGGCCTGTAACCACGAGACTGGGGGCATCGTAAAGGACTTGCAGCTTAGTAACTGAGGACTCAGAAGAGAGGCTTGTACAAAGTTAGGAAACCTTCAGCCCCAGGAAAACGCCCTGCACACCAAGGCAGGGTCGCACCAGGCCTCGTCCGTGGGGCACCCTCCGCCCTGTCTGAGGATCGGCCCTGCCTGTCTCCCATGTCTCTGCAGAGCACTTCAGACAAAGTCCATCTGTATCATTTCAACGGAAGATGGCTGCTCGATGCTCAATGTGGAAAACTTTCAAATAGATTTCTAACAATTCTTAAAACGTGTTTGAGAGCTTCGAAGCTCCTCTCTTCCTACCCAGACACCTTCACTGTGTCTACCAAGGACTTTAACTTCCATATAGGAATTTTATCATTCTTCCCTCCAGAATCCATACTTTGCTGATCAAGCCAACACTTACTAACTGGTATGCAACCGCCAGAAGGTACCAGAAGCTCCCCAAGGATTCCATTCCCCAAGTCTGTATTACTGTCACTATTCATCTGGCTGGAGAAAGTCCTTTTTAAAACCACAAATTCTGAAAGTATGTTCTATTTAACTTCCCAAAAATGATTCAGCAGTCTAGAAATGATTCAACAGTCTACCAGATACTTGTACAAAAATATTTTCTACCAAATCAGGTCAAAGAATCTGGTTAATATAAATATGAATTAATGAACCATATTGACTCCTAAACTTCGGGAAGGTTGACTTATTTTTTCATCAAACTTAGCTCAATTTTAAGGTCAGAGACCTTGATTCACACAGTGAATAAGTGTGGCGCAAAATCATTTTGGTTAGAAAAATAATTTTCCAAAAGTAAACTAACTTCTTGGACTTGAGGTTCTACTGAAAGACCGTAAAGTATACTAAAGCTGTGGAGTAAATGTGCACTTTGCTGAGAAAATGCCCTATCCTGGAGAAATGAAGACGAGCCTGGGCTCTTCTCTCGAGTTCAGGCCAGCAGCTCTGTCTCACTCTTCAGATATAGGAGGCCTCTGGGTTAAAAGGCCTGGGGAAATATCCTACACTGAAAGCATCATTCTAAGAGTTAAAACATCATGATTACTATTATTTTATAGCTAACACTCATTCAGTGTTTACTTATGCCACGGACTAAACTCATTTAAGCTTTACAACAATCCTATAAGTTACAGTTATCCCATTTTATAGAAAACAATAATGATATAATAATAATACCAATTACTTATGTAGTGTTTATTATACCCCAGGCACTCTTCCAAGCCCTTCACACATATTAACTTATTTAACCCCCACAATAAGCTCATGAGGTAGCGGAGTTTTTGCACTGCTCAATGTCATAGGTATCATTTATGTCAGCTACAGATGCGAAGGCAGCAGTCTCATTTCCCCATCTCTAATTTCCCCATCTCACAAGGGTTCTCCAATGAGTAAACACCTCCTGGTGCAGTCAGCCACCCGAGCTCTCTGATTACACAGCATCTCATGCTGGGACACACATCACATCTGTACTTTTCCAAGGTCAGAAAAAAAAGGCCCCCTTTTTAAGCACAGGACTTGATGTCCACTCTTGTGCACATCAACTGGGTCACACAACGACCCACTAATTGCATGTTTGTTTTGCAGATAGACCACATATTGCACAAACATTGCTTTGCCTGAAGATATTTTAGTGAGTTTGGGGGTCAGCAGAGGTGCATTGAAATTTGTGAGAGCACCTTATGTGCCTATTTGACTCTCTCATTACTGCACATTCTTCCAATATATTTGCATCTGTATTTGAACTAAGAAGGTTAAAAATGCACATTAATTCCATGTAAGGCTAAGATGGAGAGGTGTTCCTTCCCGTACTCTGGGGCTGGAGGGCTCAAAAGCTAAAATTGCATTTCCCAGACTTTCTTGCAACTCAAGCTCTAAATGCAAATACCAGCACCTGCTCAGGGCCTGGAAGGTGGATGAGTCGGAGGCTGTTTCCCTGCCAGAGCAGGCCTTTCTGCTGGCAGGCGTGGCCATGGAGGCCAGCACTCCTCTGCAGCAGCATTGCAGTGTCCCTGCCCAGAGGCAGCCTACCAGAGGCAGCAGCAGCTTCCTGATCACTGGTGCAGCTAAGTCGATGTCTTCCTAGGTTAGCAGTTTCCAAAGGGGTCTCTTGCTTGCCCAGCATCCAAGGACAGTGGAGGCGGCAGCTCCTTGGTGGATCAGCTCTGCACGGTGTCCCAGAAGGGATTCCTGGAAGCCTAGCCTGGAGCCTATTCCTCCAGCCCTTCCTATGGACCCAATTCCCTGTAATAAATCTCTTCCCAAGAAAAATAGCTAATTTGTTCCCTACAACCAAACTTTCACAGATAACAGATAGCAAGTGCCCAATGCCACATCAGCCCATGATGCTCAACATCCACGAACAGAAACCAGGAGCTACATTTCCCTTCAGATGTCAGAGGCAGAGGACGGGACCAGTGCCTGAGCAAGTCTTGGCATCCAATTAAAACAGCACATTTCACATTCAGAGGCACTTCAGTTTTGCTACACTGAAGCCTGGCGTCTAACAGACTTGCATAATTTCTACATAAATCCTCATACTGGTCACAATTGCTTTCCACCTCTGCCTCCCATGAAAGGAAGGAAAGAAGGAAGGGAGGGAGGGAGGCAGGAATCCCAGTAGAGGTAAGGAGATGACAGAAGCTCATGTGGAGGACAGTCCCGGTTGAGTTAGGTGCTCCTGAGCCCATCTTTAGAAGACAGTTAGCCTGGGAGAGTTTTAAAAAGCCTGCCTTTGTGTTTTTGTTTGTCTGGTAGAACCTGATCTCTCATTTAAATGAACACCAAACCCCTGCAAAGGATCGTTCTACAGATTCAGAGAAGAGGGCTGACTGACCAAATGACAGAATTTAAGTAGAAGATGACAATGCACATCAGACTAACACATGGGCAGTGAGTTCACTGGAGCCAATAATGTTCATAACACCTTCATTGCAAGGATTTAAATAAGGTGTCGAATGCTTTGCACACAATTCATATATGAGACTCTCTGTAGACACGGTGGAGAGAGGCTACAGGTAGGGACAAAACAATATTTATATTTGGTCTAAGAGCTCCTCTCCAGCTGTGTAATGTTCAGTCAGCTCAGCAAATTACAAAAGCCTATGACTGGTAAATAGTGCCTCCTCCTGAGGGAATACATTTTCGCCTCTGGCTCCCGAAGATTCTAAGAGCCGGCTCTTATACGCAGGTCTAGGGGCAAGGATTTAACAGCATCTCAGTCATACAGTGAGGTCATTCATTAGAGTTTAATCAGCCCAGAGAAAAGGCAGTTTTCTTTCAAGATCACACCTCGGAAATGCTCTCTGATGAGAGAAATGAAACCCAGTCAGCAGATCACCTCACCAGCCGGCACGTGGCCCTCTTTTTCCCAGTATGACCATTGTGCACCAGCAAGACAATTTTTAGTTCTATGAGATCTTGCCTATGTATCAGAAATGTCAGTGGTTCTACACTTCACTAACCTACTCTCGTGGTAAGATGCAGTGGGCAATTATGCAATGATCCCAAGACAAAATTTGAATTGAGTCCTTGACCCATCTGAGACTCAGATCACAAGATGGGAATGCAATGATCATAGCAGACAACTGGCACAAATAAATGCTCTCTTCTTAGCCTAAAATAATCTTCAAAAGGCATGGACAATTCCTTATGCATCAGATGAATTAACGTACTCTAGTCTACGTTAGATATTAATAAGAACTTTCAAAGAAGGCAGGAAGAAAATAAATACAATTATAAGCCACTCTTATCCACCTCCAAAACCACAGTCCCTGATATTTGGTTCCGGATATTGTGGCGCGGATGCCGTAAAGCTTCCTCCAGAGTTCTAACCAGTGTTTTCCTTATAATAAGATCCCTGGGAGAGTTCAGAAAGAACTCACCTAGCTCACACCAACTCTTGCTCTAGAAGGAAGAGTACAAAGATACGAGGCACACAAAACACTCTCGAAGCACTGCTCTTAGCTTAGACACTAGAGTCACTAATACAGAAAGTATTTCCCTGAAAAGTAATAATATGAGGACAAAATGGCTAAGCCAGGAAAACAGAAATAAGAATAACCAAAAAATATATGTAATTTTTAAAAGACATTTATTGAGATATAATTTACATGCCATGAAATCTATCCATTTTAAGTGTATAATTTGCTGATATTTTGTAAATTTATAGGGTTGTACAACCATAACCACAATCCAATTATAGAATATTTCCATCACCCCAAAATCTCCCTAGTGCTGATCTGCAGGCAATCCCTGTTCCCACTCCCAGCCAGGCAATCATGAATCTGCTTTCTCTCTTTATAGATTTACCTATTCTGGACATTTCATACAAGTGGAATCATACTGTGTGTGGTCCTTTGCATCTGGCTTCTTTCATTCAGCACAGGGGTCAGCAAACCACCTCCTGCCTTTTATTGTAAATGAAGTTTTCCTGGAACACAATCACACCTAATCATTTATGGATTGCCTGCTGCTGCTTTAGCGCTGAGGGCAGAGCTGGGAAGTTGCCACAGAGACCATATGATTCTTAAGCCTAAAATATTTACCATCTGACCTTTCAAAAAAACACTGCTGACCCTGACTTAGCATAACATTTTTGAGGTCCATCCATATTGTAGCACGAATCAGTCATTCATTCCTTTTTATTGTGGATTAATATCCTATTGTACTAATATATCAAGTTGTTTATCCATTCACTTGTTGATGGACATCTGGATTGTATCTAACCGGGGGCTATTACAAATAATGTTAACATTCATGTACAGGTCTTCGTGTGAACAGACGGCTTCATTTCTTTTGCGTAGATGCCCAGTACTCAGGAGTGGAATTGTTGGATCCTACGGTAAGCTTATGTTGAACATTTTAAGAAACCAGCAAATTGTTTTCCAAAGTGTCTATACTATTTTACATTCCCACCAGCAATGTATGAGGTTCCTGTTTCTCCACACTCTCACTGCCACTTGTTACTTTCTGTCAATTTTATTACAGCAATTCTAATGGGTAGGAAGCAGTATCTCAGTGTGGTTTGAATTTGTATTACCCCTAATGACTAATGAGCATCTTTTCATGAGCTTTTTAGCCATTTGTTTATCTTCTTTGGTGAGATACCTATTCAAATCTTCCACCTATTTTTACTTTGGTTGTTTGTCTTCTTATTATTGCGTTGTAAGAGTTCTCTATACATTCTGGATAGAAGTCCTTCATCAAATATAGGATTTGCAAATATTCCCTCCACTTTTCTATGGATTGTCCTTTTCACTTTCTTGATGGTGTCCTTTGACACAGAAGTTTTCAACTTTGATGAAGTCCAATTTATTATTTTTTTCATTTATAGATCTTGCTTTAGATGTTGTATCTAAAAATTCTTCGCCCAGCCCAATGCACTAAGATTTTCTCCTACATTACTTACTGAAGTTCATAATTTTAGTCCTTACATTTAGGATTAAATTAATCTTTTTGCTTGCAGCCAGCCAATTGCTCCAGCACCATTTGTCAAAAGACTCTCCTTTCCTCCACTGAATTGCTACGGATCACAAATGTAAAGATTTACCTCTAGACTCCTACTTCTGTGTCACTGATATACATCACTATCCTTGTGCCAGTACCATACTACCTTCCTAACTGTAGTCTTCTATTAAGTTTTGAAATCAGGAATTAGAAGTCCTCCAACTTAGTTCTTATTTTTCAAAATTGTCTTGGCTATTCTGAGTCCTTTGCCTTTCCACAGAAATGTTAGTACTCTACCAAAAAGTAAAAGTGAAAAGTGAAAACAAAAGCAAAATCTTTGCTGAGATTTCTAAAATATACATTTAAAGCTCTGCATTTTTTTAGGATCGGCTTGTCAATTTCTGCAAAGAAGCCTATTGGTATTTTGATAGGAATTGTGTTGAATCTATAGATCAGTTTTGGGGAAATTGCCATCCTAATAAATATTGAGTCTTTTAATCAATGGATTTGGTTTACCTTGCCATAATTTCTCTCAGGAATCTTCTGTATTTTAGAAATACAAGTTTTTCACTTTTGTTTAATTTGTTCCTAAGTATTTGATTCTTTTTGATGCTATTGTGAATAGAATTGTTTTCTTAATTGCATTTTTGGATTGTTCATCATTAGTAATAAAATACAATTGATTTCTATATATTGATCTTATATCCGGCATCCTTGCTGAACTTGTTCATTAGTTCCAGTAGTTTTTTTGTGGATTCCCTGTGGTTTCCTACATAGAGGATCATGTCATCTATGAATAATGACAGTTTACCTCCTTTCTTTCTTCCACTCTGGATGGCTTTACATCAGTTTTTTCTTTTCCTCTCTCATTGAACTGAAAAGATACTCCAGTGCAATACTGAATACAAGTGGCAAGATATCCTTGATCTTGTTGTTGATATTAAGAGGAAAGCATTCAGTCTTTCATCATTAGGTATGATGTTAGCTGTACGTTTTTCATAGATGCCTTTTACCAGACTAAGGAGTTTCCCTCCTATCCTACTTTCCAGGTTGGATTTTATGAAATGTTTTATCTGTTTCTATTGAGATAATCATATGATTTTTATCCTTTATTATATATGATGTATTACATTAGTTGAATTTCTGATGTTAAACCAGTCTTGCATTCCTGGGTCATGGTGTCTAATTCTTTTCATAAGTTGCTGGATTTGGTTTGCTAATACTTTATTGAGAATTTCTGCATTTATATTCATGAAGGCTATTAGTCTGTAGTTCTCTCTTCATCTTATGTCTTATATAACTTTTGTCTGGTTTTGGTATCATAATTTGGTAATACTGGCCTCATAAGATGAGTTGGAAAGTGGTTTTTTTTTTTTTTCCCTCCACTTTCTGGAAGATTTTTTGGAGGACTAACATTATTTATTCTTTAAATTTTTGGTAGAAATCACCTGTGAACCCCTCTAGATCTGATTTGTTGGCATAAAGTTTTTCATAGTATTTCCTTACAGGTGTTTTAATTTCTGTAGGATTGGTTGTGATGTCCCTGCTTTCATCCCTGGATATATTGATTTTTGTTGTTGTTTTTTTGGTTTTCTATTTCATTGATTTATGCTCTGATCTCTCCTTCCTTCTGCTTGCTTTGAGTTTAGTCTGCTCTCTTTTTATGAATTTCTTAAGGTGGAAGCTTATGTTAGATCATTTTTATTTTATAATATAGGTATTGAAAGCTATAAACTTTCCTCTAAAGACTGTTTATCTGCATACTGCAAATTTGGTATGTTGTGTTCTCATTTTCATTCATTTCAAAATATTTTCTAATTTCTCTTGTGATTTTTTCTTTGATCCATGAGTTATTTAGCAACGTGTTGTTTAATTTCTAAATATTTGAGATTTTCCAAATTCCTTTCTGTTTTGACTCCCAAATTAATACCACAGAGTTCTTAAAACATATCTTTTGTAATTTCAACCTTTTAAAATCTATTGAGATTTATTTTATGGCTTAATGTATCGTCTATCCTGGAGATATTTTCATATCTGCTTTAAAGAATGTATATTCTGCTTTCTTTGGGTATAACGTTCTATAAATGTCTACTAGGTCAAGTTGGTTGAGAGCATTGTTCAATTCTTTTACATCCTTTTGATTTTCTGTGAAGTTATTTTATCAATTATTTAGAGTGCAGTATTGAAGTTAACAATTATTATTGTTGAATTGTCTATTTCTCCTTTCAATTCTGTTAGTTTTTGCCTCAGGTATTTGAGGCTCTGTTGTTAGTGCATATACATTTATAATTATTATGTATTCCTAAAGAATTGATCATGTTTTCATTATAAAACATCCCTCTTTGCCTCTAATAACATGTTTTGGTCTTATATTCTATTTTTCTATTCTATTTTTCCTGATATTAGTGGAGCCACTCTAGTCTTTTTTGATAACTGTTTGCATGGAATATCTTTTTCCATCCTTTTACTTTCAACTTATTTGTGTCTTCTAATCTAAAATGTGTTTCATTACAGCTATGGTTACATCTTGCTTTTTTATATGATTTGACAATAGATGGATTTTGATTTACATGTTTCATCAATTCATATTTAATGGAATTTGATATGGTTGGATTTACATCTACCATTTTGCTATTTGTCTTGTATTTATTCTGTATCAGTTTCCTGTTGCTGTTATAACAAATTACCACAAACTTAGAGGTTTACAACGTAAATTTACTATCCTACAGCTCTAGAGGTTAAAGTGTAATGCAAGTCTTATCTAAAAGCAAGGTCTCGGCAAGTCTATGTTCCTTTTTGGTGATTCCAAAGGAGAATCCATTTTCTTGCCTTTTCTTTCTTCCAGAGGCTGCCTGCATTCCTTGACTCATGGCCCCCTTACAGTGTCAAAGCCAGCTATGGCCAGTTGAGGCTTTCTCACACTGCATCACCTGATGTTAACTCTACCTCCCTCTTCCACTTTTAGAGACCCCTGCGATTATATTGGGCCTAGTTGGATAATACAGCTAATCTTCCTAGCTGAAGGTCAGCTGATCAGCAATCTTAATTCCAAATAATAAAGGGAATATTAATTCCTTTTGCCATGTAAGGTAACATGATCAGAGATTACAATAATTAGGATGTGAACATATTGCAGGGCCATTATTCTGCCTACCACAATGTCTAACGCCCTTTTTGCTCCCTTGTACATCCTTTGCTGCCTTCTTTTGTGTCAGATAAATATGTTACAATGTACCATTTTAATTCTCATTCCTTTGTTTGTTTTTCACTTCTGTGCCCCAACCCGAATCACAACCTCAGGCCAGCTGCAAAGTTGGTATTCCTTGTCTGTTTGCTACTGAGGTCACTAATATTTCTGACAATACCGAAGATCATGGGGTTTTTCCACATTCTGCTCCGCTCCAGATCAAGTGGTCACCCTCTGACAACAATCCTGCTGGTTTTCATGGCTTGTCCCACACTGAAGGAGCTGGGAACAAGGAGATGAGAGCAGCCCTAGGCTAAAATGCCATAGACTCCCACTGCTATTACTTGTGGTTCAGTAGATCTTCTTGAATAAAAGCTTGTCAGCTTGTTGTACGCTTGTGGTTGATTTTTGGAGTCCACAAATGGTTGGTTTTGATACTTTTGTCCAATTTTATCATTGCTTTTTGGGAAGAAAATTTGCCAAGCTCTTCACTCCACCATTCCCATATTATTTTTAAGCACATAAAATTTCGGCAAATAAAACATCATAAAATCTCCATCTGGGGTAGATAAAGTCACCCTTGTTTCTGAATCTGATAGCTTTGTAGTGGGATGGGAGTCATATACCACCAAAAACACCTGCCTATATTTGAAAGGAAAAAAGATAATCTAAATTTGGACATCTATTTTTCTTTTTAGATATGTTAAACAATTTCATATGTTGGCAAAAAGAGTACTGAGTTTTTTGATGACAACTTTAAATTATTAGCAATAATTGTCCAAAGGCTGAGTTTAGTACCCATAATCTTTATTTGAATTTAAACAAAAATACCTCTTTGTTCCATAGATTTAGCGTTACTTCTCAAGATCCTTCTGACTATGGAAAAACCCAGTGTGTCCAGTACTGCAACACAAATGATAAAGTATTATAATCATTATGCATAAAAATTAATCAAGACTAAAAAAGATCATAAACTGAACTGAACCACACTGGAAACTATTCTGGAGCACATATGTGATCATAGCACCAATACGGCTGAGTCCAGCCCTGGATATGGTCTAAGATAGTGCCTATGAAAATCATCCATGAGAATATCTTCCCAGCAGCTGGACCCATGATATATTAGCATAGCTAGGGCAGTGTCAAGGGAAGCCACAAGGAATCTTTGTGTAAGAAAATACCAGAACTGATCACAGTAGGTGAAATAAAGCTACTGGGAGCTAGTCAGTCATATTGGAGATGTTCTCTTTGATCCCAGACTCCCTGCCCTTCCATTCTCAGAATTCTCTATACCCAACAGAACCATCTCTTTCTGGCACTGGTCAATTAGGCAGTAGGAAATTGTCAACAGGCTGGAAGCAGGCATAAATAGGTCCCGGACACCAGGAAATGGAGCTTAATCCATTTGCCATCCTGCAACGCATACTGTAAATTTCTCTCATGTAGCACCTGTCCTTCTGATCAACACTGTGCTGAAAAATAAGTTAATTCTCAAAATCCCCAGCAAATTAGATATGATTATTTCTTTTTTGGTGGTGAGGAAACTGATGTCCAAAAGAGCTAGTAAGTGACTTAACCTGGAACTTGAGGCCTTACCCAACAGGCCATCAGAGCACTGGCCCCTCGATCCACTAGTAACTAGGGCCAGTTTGCAAAAGCAAAAGCCATGTCAGATGCCCTTGTATTTGAGAACGGCAATGATTTGCACGAGATTATTCACTAGGATGTGTGACACGTTCAGAATAGAAGGTGGCAAACGTAATTTTTATTATTAAGATATCAGTTTCCTATCGACTGAAAACCCCACCTCCCTTGGACTGTATCCAGAACGGAGCCCAGGCAAGGTCTTCTGACTCTAGGTGCAGCCAGGGATCTGCCTCAAGCCCTTGCCAAAATAACAAGAGGCATAAAGAAAGCTCAGGGGACGCCTCTCCAGGGGTGAGGGGCTGGAGAAGCTCATCTTGGAGGCGCATCTAGTTCCCTCTCCTTGGTTCTCCCCACTCAGATGTCTTGCTGACACCTAACACTTAGCTAATCGTGAACTGAGATCATTGTTGTACTGTTAACTTAGTCTTTTGGGCCTAGGATTTGCAATTTAAGCATCTGCGTTGCTTCTCTCTCTTTCACCACATCCTATATATAGTCCATCAAAAATGTCTTCACTAACATTTCTCAGACTCCTTTCCCTTCTGGAAGAGTCCACTGCAAGTCCTAAGCATCTCCTATAAAAACATACTGGCCAGCCTCTCACCTCTTCTCTACCCAGCTACCTGTCATTATACACGAGAGTCTGCTGCAGCAAATACCATTATATAACACAGACTCATTTAACAAAGTTATTCCTGGGTCTCTTGATTGTGCCCAGAAACTCCACTCCTTTCATGGGATGACCATGGGATGAAACACAATTAATACTCTTTTGCAGTTACTTGACTAATTCTTGCCCACGTAACAGTTGGGGGAAAGGGATAGAGGGAATAAATGGGCAGTAGGGGAATGCACTCATTTCAGTTCAACACTCTGGTCTCTCACGACAATAGAGGCTGGAGATCAATGGTAAACACAACAGTCCCTGTTCTCAAGAAGCTTATAAATCACCTGGAGGAAACAGCCAATGATAACAGCAGAAAATATTCATCGAGCGCTTAGTTGGTTCCAAATGCTGAGCTAAAAACTGCACATGGGTCATCTCATTTAACTCTCATGACAACTCTATGAGGCAGGTACAGTCATTACCCTCAATTTAAAGATGTGAAAAATGAGACACAGAGAGGCTGCCCTACATCACACAGCTTAGACCAGTGGCAGGACCACTTTTCAGTCCTGACTCCTTGGAGAGTCCTTCTTTACTGCCCTCACTGATACCCCATTGTCCCTAAGACCCTCATGGCCCCTGTTCCCTGAATAACTTCTCTTCCCACTGTCAGATCACCAGACACTAGCAATCAGAGGCCACTTCTCCAGCAAGCACTGTCCTCGGGAAGGGGCAGGCAGCCCTCCTTCCCACCCTCAATGTAATAAGAACAGAAGCTCAAATCCTCAGGACTGACTATTGACTCCCTAGAGGCCAAGGGGGCTTCCTAGCCGTGTGCTCCACCCACCCCATAGTGCCAAAGAAGACCAGACACTCTGACTCCGTCATAAACCCGGACGGAATTGTTTTCCAGAGTACACAGCCTGTTTTCAAAACCAAGATTGGAAGTCCGCTAAAGATGGCAGAGTAATACTAAAGCCATCGAGGTGTACACTTTAAAAGGGTGAGCTGTATGGAACACGAAATACATCTCAATAAAGAAGCTGTGTAAAAGCGACAGGGCAGCCAATCTCCGGAAACGAGAGCTTCCATCTCTAAGTCACCATCAATGCTGGTTGAATGGCAGAACGTATTTCAGAGAAACTCAGGGTGAGTGGATTTTAAAATGATGAAGCGAATAAGTAAAATCTGGTTGGTGAGTTCAGAGGTTTCTCCTACTCGTCATGAAGTTCATCTGAAGAAATGTTTCGGAGAACGAAGAAATATGTTCAAATCCCTAAAACCCTCTTTCTGTGTGTCAGTCAGTCCCAGCGCCCTCCTCAGGAAGGCTTTGGTGCTAGCCCTGCTGGGAAATGAAACACAAACTCTGAAACACACAAAGGAAACCGGGAATAGAAGGCAGTCCTTGACCGTCCTTATTTGCAGGGAGTGACTGAATCTGAGAGGGAAGGAAGTGGAGATTCACACTGAAGATGGTTGACAATTAAAATCATTGGACACCAATTAATTCATTGAATACCAATGAGTTGTTCAACTGTCCCTTGAAATATCAGAGGTATATGGCTCTGAAATACCACTTTACAAAAGTAACTTGGTTTAATAGAAAGAGCACTGTGCTAGGAGTCCAGAGACCAGGACTCAGGTCCTATTCTTGCAATTTATGACTGCCCGTGAGTAATCACTGCACCTCACTGAGTCCATTTCTTTATATATTGGAAAAGGAAGATACTGTCTGCCTTCCCACTTGCTTTTACGGACACACAGGCTATTACCTATTAAAGGGCTTTGAAATGGTAAGGCAGTATTCACTGCAAGGCACAGGATTAGGTCCTCATAAATCCAGAAGGCTAGGACAGAAAAAAGGGAATGAGAATGCCACTTACAAATCGTTAACACCGCAGTGAGGAAGGCAAGTAAGTGGGAGGCTGGAGACTCTAGTCTTTGCAAGACTGTTGGCATTTGGGTGCCTGCCGCTAAAGGGACTGTGGCTTGTTTTATGCACAATCCACAGAAATCAAGAGAACTAACTGGCAGCATAACGTTATTTGCCAGATGAAGGTTTATTCTGACTAAGACGCTCTACTGTTTTCAATTAATTCTGAATTGTGTACAGAATCTTGAAAACTAGAAGCAAGCATATAGAAAAGTCTGGAAAGAGGAGGAAGATTACAGGCAGGTAACACCTGCACTGTTGCCACTTGAACCCTACACGTAAGTAAATATCTAACATCAGGGTCTTTACAGCCGACGATCCAACACTATCTGAAAAAGGAGATGTTCGGCCCTCCATGACTATTTGTTACATTATTTAAAAAACACACCCACACACTCACACAAAAACGCATCATGATACTATTATTTTACTCTATTTCAACTATTTCTATTTCGAGTTTTCTGTAGGTTTATGGTTCCTGATTTTTGAAGCCACTGAAATATAATTTGTTTCAGTGTAAGTCTTTCATCGCTTCTCATTATGATGTGCATGTAGAAATCTTGGCAATATTAATTTAATCCAGTATGACAGATGCTGCCTCCACTTAATCTAATACCAGCTAAATTCCTAAAACTATTACACACACCAGGAAGTGTGCACCCATAAGGAATAATTTGCAGATCCAGAGGGAAAAAATTGTCTCAAAGTTACAAAAAAAACCCCTAACAACCAAAAAACCTACTTTCAGAGAAAGCTGACTAATTGGAAGAGTGTACGACATATTTCAAAACTATATTAACCTTTTCTTTCAGGGTCATGCACTGAAGCCTTGGTATTTTGCTAATGTGACATTTTCTCTTGGTTTTCAAGTCCAGAGTTTAACAACATGGCCAATAATTATACTGGTTATTATCAGCATCCTGGAGTTTACATCTTGATCATTTGAGATTTACTTTATGTCTGTTCATCTAATCACCTCAACTGGATTGTCAGTTCTTAGGAGAGGTGATGGCTCATATTTATCATTATCTTTCCACAGTACCTGGTATGGCACGGGGTGCACGCAGAAAGACCTATATAACTAAATGAAGATTAAACAAAATCAAATAGACTTCTGCATCATTTAATCCAAAGAGTGGGAAAGAATAATACTTTTAACTTGGGCAGAGATTTCTGAATCTCAAAATCAAGTTCTCTGATGAACAATCGGATTTAGACTTGGTGTTTAAAATTCTAAGCAGCGGACATTTCTAGAAGCCTTTCCAACAGTTGGGTAGCAAGGTCAGTGGCAGCCAGACTTGCCACCCTCTCCCACTCCCCAAAATTTCTTTGGAATCTCCACTCCTCCATAACCTCTCCCTTGACATTATCTGCCCAGTTTCTAATCACAACATTTCAAGAGCCAAGTTTTCAGTCGTCAAATCACAAAGTCAGTATAGAGGGAATATAAACCACCTACCAATGAGGAATCTACTAACTTCTTTAGAGCTTTGTCTTTGACTTCTAAATGCCTCACAGTTCCAAGAGACTAGCTTTTCTGCAAAGCGGCCTCAAACTGGGACGGTGCAAGCCCCTGGGTAGCTGAGATGTAGGGTGGGTGCAATGTGTCACACAGGTCAGCTTCAATCTTATCTTAAAATGCTAATTACAATTTTAAATTCAGCACTACAGACATACAATAGCTACACAGGGAGGCTCCTCTCAGTTTGCAGAAGAGAGTAGAGCCATTAAGTTCCTTCCTATTGCTAAGCAACAGTTGTGTTAAAATCAAATTGCTCTCAGCTCTCAAACAGCAGAAAAATCATTCTATTCAATTCAGAGGACTACCGGTGAAGGGAGAAGAGAGACACCGTTCAGAGATCTTCAAATACAAGGTAGGTTTAAGCTACATCTTAATCTTAGATCTATTCTCTCAATTTCAAAATATTTGATAGGGAAAAAGCCCAGGGTGCTCTGTCCCATGGGGAACAGGCTAGACATGCTTCTCTTTCCAAAATGAAAATATGCTCCTTAAATTCAATTTGATTATCAATAATTTGGCCAAGGCTTACTGGCTCTCACGACACCACTTATAGTAGTTTTCTATCGCTGCATAAGAAATTACCCTAAAACTTGGAGACTTAAAACCACAAACATTTCTTATCTCACAGTTTCTTCAGGACAGGATTTTAGAAGTGGCTCAGCTGGGTGGCTCCAGCTCAGGGTTTTTCAGGAGGTTGCAGTCCAAATGTCCACCAGGGCTGCAGTCACCTGAAGCCTCAACTGGGGCTGGAGGATCCACTTCCGATTCACTCACAAGGCTGTTGGGAGGAAGTCTGCTTCCTAGTTTCTTGCTGGCCTCATGGGCCTCTCTTCATGACATGGAAGCTTGTTTCCCCCAGAACAAATGATCCAAGAGAGAGACTGACCAAGAGGGAGGCCACTGTGCCTTTTGATGATCTAGGCTCCAAAGTCACACATGACCACTTCGGCTTTATTTTATTTGTTAGAAGCAAGTTACTAAGTCCTGCCCACACCAAAAGGAAGGGAAATTAAGCTCCAGCTTTTGTGGGTTCTTTTTGAGGAAGACTGGCCCTGAGCTAACATCTGTGCCCATCTTCCTCTACTTTATATGTGGGACCCCTGCCACAGCATGTCTTGCTAAGCAGTGCGTGATCCGTGTTGGGGATCCAAACCAGCGAACCCCAGGACGCCAAAGCGGAATGCATGAGCCTAACCGCTATGTCATGGGGCCAGCCCAAGCTCCACCTCTTGAAGGGAAGAGTACGAAAGAATCTGTGGGCATATTTTTGAAACCACCAGATCACCCAACAGAAATGTTCATGTACTTCTCAAACAAAATGGCAGCACTTCAGAAACCCACAGAAGTTGTTCCAGCTCTGCCCTATATACGTAAGGCATGGGGTGGGACTGGTAATAGATCCTGTGGGCCCTCTCTTCACTTATTTTTTTAAACATCAATTGCCCATCGGGCCAAGGTAATAAAGTACTGGCGAAATCCAAGCAAGTAGGGTAGTGGTTAGAAGAAGACTCCAGAGCCAGATGACGGGACTCTTACTACCTATGTGACCTCAAAGGATTTACCTAACTCTTTATATCTCAGTTTCCTCTGTTGGAAAGTGAGTATAATTATAGTAACTACTTCACATATCAGTTAACAAATGCGAAGCCTAGAATAGTGCGTGGTGTGTAGTATATCCTATAGAATTATGCAACTATTGTTGTGGTTCTTGTCATGCTGATAATAAGTGTAACCACTCACTCAATTTGTATACAGAAATGCCCAACAGGCAGCATAGGATAGGGGTGTCCAAGATGTGAGTTTGACTTTGGGAGGCCCTCTGAAAATGCTACCCACAATTATAATGCACTCACAGTCAATAAAACAGGCTAATGACATGTTTTCAAGTTCTTCCCAGCACTTGTGAAGCCATAGGCTACAAATGTTGGTAAGAGAAACCACCTGTACCAGGTGCTGTCTGGTTGCATAGACAAGGAACACCCAGGGCATTTGTTCTAAGGGGCTAGTTTCCCGGCAGATGAAAAGCTCATTCCTCCCTTCCTATGGACTTTAGAAGTTTTAAGTCTCAGTTTACCTGGCTGAGTTGCATCACTGACCACACAAAAGCAGTTCATTTCTTCAAATTACTTCAACTATCATACTTAATCTCTGACATACTACTTTGACAGATTATCTCATCCTTTCAAATGTATGGAGCTGATGCAATGTTACATAATCACAACATTGTCATTGACTATTTCTCCCAATGGAAAATTCACTGAGAAATTTCATTTTTCTTTACATATTGCTGAGGCCATCTACTATTCCTAAGTTTTCAGAGTAATGATTTTCAGTTTTTTGTAGTGTTGATATGCTTATTATTGTTTATTTTTCTTATTGCATTTATTATAAAAATAACCAAAAAGTCCAAGAAACCAGAACATTTTTTAGTCTCATGGGATGATTATTTGGTTTTATGATTACTCGGAGTCATGATTAGATAGCGAGGGTTTTACTTTTTGAAGCAAATGTGGGATTGGGGGTCATATCAGGGCCCAGAAAGCAGCGATTGAGAGGTGGACAGACCTGAGCCTCATTCTCAGTAACTGAGAACCCGGGCGCTCCACCACTATGGGTCTCACGCTTGATTCAGAATCCATAAAATAAGATGGAGAAATATGGTCCCCACTGTCCCTTCCACGGTAAGGGGTGACAATGAAGAATCCTCTAGATCTCTGAGATAAGATTACCCTGTGAAAGCAGTGGCCCAGTCACAGTGGACAAGAAGAGATGGCCTTTCTGTCAAACAGCCCAGCAGAAGGAATAGGAAATCAGGAGAGGGGAACCACTGAGGAGATTCAAGGGTCCATCGCTAGGATTTAGGTATGTCTCAGGAAATCTTATCTGTGTCAGCCTACACTCCAGCTGTAAATGATTATAGAAATCTGAGGTCACATACTGGTGGCTCACAGCCAAATGTGGTCCACAGAAGTATTTTGTTTGCCGTGGACAGTATTTTTTAAAGAGTATGAATTCCCTTCCAATATTTCAAAAAAGGATATTTCACATAAATATCCAGACTCCTGGTTTTTCTTAAAAAAAAGAAAAGAAAGAAAACAGATCTGACGCCCTGGTCTGTATTCTGTCACGACAGAAATGAGCAGTTCTGCCCTGTCTACACATGGTATCAGCTTGCCAGCCCCCACTTTGGTTACCTGCCTGGCCCTGAAATGGGTGACCTGTAATGCAATCAGGTAGCCATTAAGCAATGTGAGTGGATTAAAGAAGTGAACAGGCACAATCAACTGTATTGGACGTTTGCCGAGGAGCGACAGCAAGAGAGAATATCTGCATGGAGCCCAGAAAAGGGCAGCACAAAGAAGAGAACTTGGCAGTACAACATGGTCAGGAAAGAGGGTGCCCAGGCCAGCAGAAACAGGATCTGGGTCTGCTTGGAAGGCATAGGAAAGACAATGATGAAAAGAGAAGTTTCCAAGGGCTCTACCTTGCTGGGAGGCATCCTCCCAGGAAGAGAATGCAAGAACCACCTGCCATGAGCCACTTTGCAGGCTCACACCAGTGAAAGATGTAACTTCTTAGCTCCAAAGTTCGAATTCCTGGCAGTGTGTGTGTGTTTAAAAATAAGACTTGGAATCATTAATTTAAATTTGGTTTGCCAAAGCTCTTTATTTTTAATTAATAATAGTGATAATAATGATTTTATTTAAAGACATAAATTAGATACAGTCTGGCCCCAAAACTTCAACTAGCTATCTTTGATGGAATAATGAAAAAATGTCTTTAAACATTTTGAAAGAGAAAATAGGAAATATGTCCCAAACAAGGATACTTCCAATTGGGAAAAAAAAAAAAAAACCCCAACAAAAAAAGAGTCAGACATTTAGCAATAAATGCAGCAAAACAAATGCAAGACTTCATATGCTGGAAAACATGAAACATTGCTGGGAGAAGTGAGAACTGGTCTAAACAAACGAAGAGGCAGTCCGTGTTCAGAGACGGAAGGACTGAATATTGTTTAGATGGGCAATCCTCCCCAAACTGACCGATGGAATCAATAGAATCACTAAAAAATTCCACCAAGCGAGGCCTCCCTTTTCAGCCCGGGAAGAGTACCATTGTGAAAGATGCCCAGAGCCTTCTCCACAGCAAAGGTCTACTCTCCAGGGAAAAAGGCTGCCCGAGCCTTACCCAGCTCAGGGAAAGGCATCCCCCTCACTCCAGCCCCCTCTAGCCTCTCTGTCTTACTTAAGGAGAAAATGACATAGTCTACAGGAGTCAGAGCTCCAAGGAAATAAATTGGGAATGCTGCAACCAAAGAAGGAACAGACACCTCCTCCATCTAGTCCAGTGGTTTCTCAACGTGGCTCCACATTAGCGTCACCTGGGGAACGTGAAAAAATCCTTACGCCCAGGATGAACTCAGATCAATCAAGTCAGAAGCTCTGGGGGTGGAACCAGGTATCAGTATTTTTAAAAAGGGGTCCAAGCCCAATTCACAGCAAGCTCAGATCTACTATTGACTACACAGGCCTGAGTCATATGACAGAAGAGAAAACAGATTATGAATTATCTACTTTAGAAGTACCAAGTAATCACCAATAAAGAACCCACTGTTTCTGTAAACGATTGTAACAGTGCCATTAATCTTCCTATAAGTGCATTCAACCATTCCTCTACTTTGTTAATTTACTTTGACTTGCATAGAATAGGAAAACATATAATCTGCTCACAGATAATCAAGAGTTGCTTGTAGTACCCCCGCTGCCATTATTTCTACTCCCATAAAAATAACCCACCTCACACTTTCATATTTCATTTTAGATCATTTCGTAAACTCTATAATTAATCCCAGAGCTTCAGGTCTATAGTAAGTACCATGATGTGCCCTGATATGAGTATTCACTGGATTTGCATTTCTATTCATATCATAACTGTATCAGACCTGCACCTGCAGATTTCCTGTATCAGCAGCCATCTGAAATGCACACATTTTAACTTCTACTTTAATGATGAACTAAATTTGAGCAGATGTTCGAAAATACATTACCACCAGTGTGGTGGCACACCAGACCCCATCAATGTCCTCTGTCTCAGTCTTGTAGAGAGTTTTAAGTCCCACCACAGAGAAGGGGACTTGTCTGACTAATTGATGATCAGTGGTCCCATCCCCACCCCAACTCCCCAGTGAACAAAATTTCCTAAAGCTGCTGCGATTCCAAGAATGACCTGGATTAGACCCGTAAGCAGATTTACCAGGAAGCCAATGAAGCTTAGGCTTCAGGGCCTCTCAGTGTGCACAGGCCTCTTCTAAAGCCCCGGGAGCCGCCTAAAGGTGTGTATTTGTAATTTCATATTCTCTTCCTTACGCAAACTGTGTAAGGGTTAGGCCCCACAAATTCTGGATCCATCCATAAGTGGGCCTAATGTAACTTGGCTGCCAATCAGAAGGCAAACACTATAGAAACTGTTAAATCATCATCATGTGAAGTTAACAAGAATGACTTTAGTGTTGCAATCATACCCACAGAATCAGGCTTTTCTTTCTGTGCAACAGAGACACTATTGCTGATCTACAAGCAAAGGGGGCATGATGTGGCAGGAAGAGACTGATCCATCTTTGGAAAGGGCAGGCTTTGGGTCCTAAGAGAAATCAGGGAGGAAAACCCAGGCTTTTCCAGTGTGTGTAGACATTATGTAGGCTCAGACCCCAGGGGAAGGGCTGGTGACCCCGAGCAGATCCCAGGCCACTTTTGACAAATAAAGTCAGCTTGCTCTGCCTTCGGGGCCAGGCATGGGCATCTTGCCTGGCCTCTTTACAAACAAAATTTCCTGTCCACTCTCTTGCTAAATTTGAAATTGCTTCTAATGAAGTAAGAAAGCCTTCCAAGCAATAATTAAAGAGAAATGGCTTAACATGCAAATAGCTGGAGTGAACATTTGAAAGCGCATCAGTAACTGACAGTTTCTAACCCAGAGTTGCCAGACTCCTGTGTATTTTGATGGGGACAGAGGTGGGGATGGGGAGGTGGGAGAGGATTAAAGCAAGAGGGAGCCCCAGGAGGAGCCTTAACCATGGACAGCCACTCTGCAGACAGCATGGCATGGCCCAGCGGTCCCTTGTTTCCTGCTATGGGCCAGGACACAGCAGAGTCGCACTGCCAGGGGGGCCCATACTGCAGCTGTACAAGCAGAGAGGAAGCCTGCAAAGACTGCTGCAAGCATGAGCTGTGTGCACCTGTTTATACAACCTTCCCTCCTGCTCTCTTCAGGTCTTAGGGTGCGTTCAGGTCAGTGACTCCTGATTCAAAGAGGGGATATAAAGTTCGGTTTGAGAGTGAACCATTATCTAGCACTCCCTTCCTGTGACGTCCTGTCCATCTGGGTCCAGCCCTTCCCGGGGCAGCAACGTGCTCTCCCTGGCTAGCCAATGAGTCCACATGATCTTAGCACTTCCGTTTCTGTTCCGAATCCACCTTCCTCAGCCACCTATGAACCGGAGCTCTTCTGCCAAGCTCTCCCAAGCAGGTGTAATCCCTCAGGGCCAGCTGCCCTGAGCAGCTGAGCCCCAGGAATGTACTGGTCCCAGCTTCAAAAGAGACCCCTTTTCTTAGCACCATTAGCCACTGAAATTGACCCATGTGAGACTTGCTGCCTTTACAGCAGGGCCACAGACACTGCCAAATCCATTCTTTATTTCTAAAATTGAAACGTATGGCTCCAGATCACATTATAGGCAACATCAACAGCACTGTCATAAAAAAGTAGGCTCAGGCCCCCCTGCACCTAGCAACACTGGCGGTGGTCAGCCAGCAGGCCGCCCTCCTTAGCCGGCTCCCTAAAGAGAGCTTTCTTCCTCAGGCTATTTCAGCTGCAGGCAGGAAGCAGGAAGAAAGGCAGCAGTGTTCAGTGAGGAAGATTTGGCTGTTTTGGTTATTTTATCCTCTGGTCCGTCACGCATGGACAAGCCAAAGTGAGAAAGCCATTCCCTGAAGCTCATTAGAACTTTGCCGCGCTCTCACAGGAGAAAAAGGACCCTCCCCTAGCCGGCCTCCAGCCAATGGGGAACTGGGCTCATCCTGAATTAACCCAAAAACTACTTTCCCTCACAAACCATATTTAAATTATGAAACCTGCAAGGAAGCTCTGTATTTCACTTTTTCCAAAGACAGAACAGCTTGTGATAAGAACAGACGGGAGAGGGTCTTCATGAAGTCACAGTTGGCAACCAGCTCTGCTGGGAGTGTGGTAAAGACTCCTTTATCGTTTCAGCAAAGAAAGGTTCACTATTGTGGAATGTAGTCCACAACAGAAGGCAACCGGATGGACAAGACATCAATATTGTCACCATTATAGGCTGTTTTGTCTTATGCTGATGGGTCTTTTGGGAATATTTGGGGCAGAAAACACCCCAATTTGCCTGACCACATCTAATGCAGTGTGTGTGGCAAAACACTGAAGCAGCATGTGGCCAATCAGCAAAGATTTCCATTCAGACGGGATACATATAATTACCATGGTAGTTCATATTCATTACAGAACTTCTCTCTGTTCTGACTTCAATGTAGAAAGAATTCACATAGATACTACCTACTAGTTACCTTTGTTGAATATAGGTTCTCAGGCTTTGGAAATGGACTCCTTTGTGGTATGCAAACAATGGCTAATGAACAAAATACACCGTCACTCGTGGTTCTGCAAAGGATGATGATCGGCACCCACAGGGTTAGCTTAGGTGAAGGCACAGCAACAAGGCTGTTTAAACCAGGTATTGCTTTATTTTAACATAACGTCCTCCGTGCACATGAGAGAAGAGGACAGAGATAACGAACATGATTTTCATCTATTAAAATACTGTGCTTTTATTTTAAGTACTTCTTCTTTACCCTGAAAATTAACTGACAGCAACTCAGAAAGCATCGTGGAGCTACTGGAAATGAGTTATGAGTTAGCTAAACCAATAGTTTCCTCCTCCCTCCCCACTCCACGACCTTCCCTCCCACCTCGAATTTGCTTTTAGCATTGTACTCAATTAAAAGGGAAACACGTGTTCTCAGTAATTTGGCTAAAAAGGTGATAGAACTCCATTAAAACAACACAGGAGAAATAACACATCCTTCTCTGATCCAGAAGTTCTCAAAAGTGTCACCCACAGACGAGCTGTGTGAGACTCACCTGAAGGGGCTTATTTAAAAGTGTCTCACCCAGACACACTGACTGAGGATGGGAGCTGGGAATGTGCATTCCTAATAAGCCTCCCAGTGTATCCTCGAGACCCTGGCAGGCAAGGCCCACTGACTTCATAGAAGTTGCCATGTGTTCATACTTGCTGCTCATCCCTACTCACCCGGTGGACTCCCGTGTCCTGCTGCAGCCGTGGCGATTGCAAAAGCAGAAGCAGGCGAAACAGAGCAGTGGGAGTTGTCAGTCGTCTGTCCTGGTTATTTAAAAAGAATGGAAATGGCACGGTGAGGCAGATAGATAATATCCTGTGATGGAAATTCTCATTTTCACTCCTGCACTGGATGAATGATTGGGCCACATACTCTACAGTTTCCTTGTTAATAGGCAAGTAATAAGATTCTACATCAGCAAGTCCACTCTAGGTATATACCCAAGACAAATGAAAACATATATCCACACAAAAACTTACACATGAATATCTATAGCAGCATTATTCATAATAGCCATTATTCACAATAAACACATTATTTATAGTAGTCAAAAAGTAGAAACAATCAAATGTCCATCAACAGATAAATGGGTAAACCAAAGTGGTATATCCATACAAGAGAATATTATTTAGCCACAAAAAGGAAGGAAGTACTGACACATACTACGCCATGAATGAACCTTGAAAATATTATGCTAAGTGAAAGTCAGTCACAAAAAGTCACATACTATAATGATTTCGTTTATATTAAATGTCCTGAATAGACAAATCCATAGAGACAGAAAATAGATTAGTGGTTGCCAGGGGTTGGGGGGAGATAGGAATGGGGAGGTACAGGGTTTATTTTGGGGGGTGATGAAATGTTCTGGAATGAGATAGTGGTTATAGTTGCCCAACCCTGTGAATGTATAAAAACCACTAAACTATATATTTTAAAAGAGTGAACTATATGGTATGTGAATTATATCTCAACATAAAAAAAAGTCCTAAAATATATTCTAAATCACGTTACTAATAGAATTTTCTTCTCAAAACACCTTTAAAAGTAGGCATGCATTCGAAAATCAAAAGGATGCACCAAGTACCTTTTGCAGTCCCTTCCCTCCTCAGACAGTTTACACATATTTGACAATGCTGATGCACTCTCACTGTGCTTCCTCACTCAGGCTTTAGTGAAAATAGCTCACTGGGATTCTGACCTGAAGGGCTTTTATTAGTTTGACCCTAAAGTTACATAGTCATGTTTAAAATCAATAAATAAGTGGAGAAGCAAAGAGCTGCTTAATATGACAAAGCGCAAAAGCACAGAACAGCTCTACCCTTTCCTTTCAGTAGGAGCCTTAAAACCTTTGTGGAAAAAGGTGGCAAGTAGACAAACAGGCAAAACTTCAGCTCCACCATGTGAAAATATGTGACACTGTCCCCACTCGGATCCTCCATATTATCACAGATTTCTGCTTCCTTCCTATGTTCCTATGTCTCTATGATTTAGTCATATCAAGAAGAAATAAAGGACTTAGCTAATCCACAAACAGGATAAGGATTTCCAAATGATGCTCATGTAAATTTAAAAATTTCATCTAGGAATATAAATATATGGAAAGAGACTATAAAACAGAGCCTTAACAACAGTAACCCAGTGAACAGCATTCCTCTCTTGCTTTGGTAGTTTTGCTTCCATGGGCTTTGGCCTCAAACTCTTCCAGACTATGATGAACTCAAGGGCGTCTGTCCCATGTGGCAATGGTCAAGGAAATGGCCAAGGCCTTGACTGACCAAGGCTCTAAGTATAGTAAAGAGATTAGGCTAATTCCATAGTAGTCCTATAACCAGCCAGCAAAGTCTAGCTTGTCACCTTCATTTAGGAGAATCACCCAAACGTCAGAGTGGCCCATGATTGACCAGGAGTCTGAAATAGTCCACTCCCGAGGGCTAATATCCATTGAGGCACTTCTGACAAGAGCCTGACCCAGGATAGTTTCTTTTGGAGTTGATGGCAATGACAAGAGCTTCCACCATGTGGCTAAGTCTACAAAGGAAATGACCATTTGGAACCATGCACTCAATCTTTTACTAAACTGCCCTATTTGAAGCAGGAAAGTGAGAGTCAAAAAATGTCTTCATATTGGGGGCTGGTGGCCTAGTGGTTAAGTTTGCGTGCTCTGCTTCAGTGGCCCAGGTTCTGTGAGTTCAGATCCCAGGCATGGACCTAGCACTGCTCATCAAGCCATGCTGTGGTGGCATCCCACATAAAATAGAGGAAGATTGGCACAGAGGTTAGCTCAGCACTAATCTTCCTCACACACACACAAAAGTCTACATTTTACTTGGGTTACTTGGGTGAATCTGGTTTCGTAATTGAATAATTTTCCCTTCTGACTTGAAATACTTGGCTTGAGGAGAAAAAAAGGAAGTATCTCAAAAACCACTGTTATTTGGATATATCTATTTGAGCAATGGGGAGATAAAAGATTTCCACATTTTGCTCTGATGGTTTTTCCTCCAATTAGAAGACACTTGGTATGTTCTAAAACAAACTATAGGAGAATGCATTATGATTCTGATAACTATAGAATATATACTGGTTTCTGCTACTAGCAATCATGGTGATGGGGGTCCCATCCAACTAGACTTTATTTTAGGTGAAACAGTGTTCTTAATAAGGTTCCCTCAAAATTTTGGTGTCCCAGATGAGCCTACTTAACACAGACTACACCGGGATTCACAGTAAGGCATCAGAGTCTGGGAACATTTTCGCAAAATCAGCACTGAGATTCTTCAACCACCAGTCACCCTAAGAACAGGCCTCCTGATTCATGTAACTCCACACAAAGTGCAATGTAATGATGGAGTCAATTAAATATCGTTTATACTAATGACATATTCTCTAGTCATTTATTTTTCTACTACTTGGTCCTACAGTAACAATATTTGCTTCCAACTAATTTTCATAACTGAGACTAAAAAATATTTTGAGAATGAAACAGTAAAGCAAACAAAAGATTCAGGAGCTAGAAATCATCTTTCCCTCTTAGATTTCTGAGTCCCTTTCCGAGCTCTCACCTCCAGGCTGGCGATAGCGGAGGTGTCGAGGAGTCGAGGGTGACCTGCTAGGTGAAAGCTCTGCGGCGTCCGCTGCTGGGGAGCCTTCCACTCCTGCTCGGTCCCCTGGTGCAGACTCTAGGACTGCTGCTTTAAAACATCATGCATTTTAACAACCAGGCCATGAATTCAAGAGCTTCTTGTCAGTATCATGCACGGAAACAAAAGTTCATTATGGATAATAAGCATTTCATATTAGTCCATATTTTTAAAGGATTTTAACATGAAATTGAGTCATTCCTACTGGCAGAAGGCTAAGGACACTAAATCTAAATGTGGATCTTCTCTGCCCTGTCTTGCTGACCCTGCTGAGCCTGCCTGATCTTACCCAATCCCCTTCTGTTCAACACAACAGCAGATGTTAACAAGAACCAGGAACATGCAGTGGGTCCTCTGCCCTCCAGAATGTTTCAGCCTTCTTGGAGTGAGGAGAGAGGGACTTTTCCAGATTATAAATCAAAATTGTTCTTTGTGTGGGTTACCCCTTATGCCAACTAAAGTTTGAGTCTCTACACTGTGGCCCCCCCAAGAAGCTCGGGGGACTCCTATGGATCTAGAGCCGTGCTGTCCGAAGGGTAGCACTAGCTGAATGCAGCCAGGTAAATCTAAACTGAAACGAAGTAAAGTTAAATTAATATTTCAGTTCCTCGCTCACACTAGCCACATTTCAAGTGCTCAGTAGTCCCACGTGGCTGGCGGCTACAGAACTGCAGAGCACAGATATACAGCATTTCCATCCTCCCAGAAAGTTCTCCTGGATAGCCCTGATCTAAAGCTACAGATCAGCAAGAGGCCAGCAGAAATTTTTACAATGAACCATTGGGAGATTTTAAGATAATCTGAGTGTCTTCACTGCAGCTAACATCCCATTAATAAAAGAAACATCATTCTAGGGTCACATTTAGGCGATTACCATACCCCTCCCACTGCTTCTTAACCAGGTAAAACTACACCTTTGCATGTGTTCTTTCAAGGAAAAGCACCACAAAAATGTCATAAATTTCCAACAACTCTTCCGTTTGTTTCTCCTTGGGCTTTTCATTAACGGATAAAAGCTGTGTCACCTCTGTTAGTTTTGCATTATCCCTGTCAGCAGAACTATCCTCAACTCAACTCCCTTTGCTAGGCCATTCAAGATTTCACTCAATAAACTTGACAAAATCCCTAATGACTTCATATAAAGCCATTTTTACACTTGCAAGTGATTTACTCCTTTAGAAATATGGCCACAATTCTGGTCTTTTGAAACGCAAAAGGGCCAAGGAAGGGAAATGGTTAGAATCGTTCCTTGAATGACATAATTAGAGCAAAGCTGGCAATGATGCAGAATGCAGACCAAAAAAGTCAGTGCTTAGCTGTTAGTTTTATTATTTTCTAAATAACTCCCTCAAAATTCAGTAATGGAAGGCATCTGCTGTGCAAGAGCAAGCAGAATATCAAATGCACGTCCTTGGTCTGATTCAACCATTCACTCCTCTAAGGCAAATGAGAAAATCATTTAGTCAGCAATTACATTGAACCCAAAAAAACTTCCTGGACAGGCCCCAAATGTCCACTGAAAGAAGAGGAAAGCAAAGAATAACACAGTAAGCAAACAGGCACCTACAGAAAGGAGAAAACATGTCAGCATGGTAGGGGGAAGAAGCATTTCCTTCTGGTATGTTCACTTTCAATCCAGTTCCATGCAAACAGCTTTGTCTGCAGGAGGAGTGGGCAGATGTGGGCTCCAAACAAATGCTAAAATTGGGAGCACTTGCCACCCACAGGCAGGCAATTTTCAAACTAAGAACACAGAAACAGACACTAGTGATGTGGGTTGCACCGCTGTGGCCCAGGTGAACACTGATGAGTGAGGGGCCCAAAAACAGTGAGCTGCCCTATGGCTCTCCTTTCTTGCCTGCCACTGGTTTGATTTTTGTTGAGATCTCACCACTGGGTGGAATCTGGATGTGAGCTGGGCTGATATTTGTGTTTTTTAGAAGAACCCAGGGAAGAAGAAGGTGGGGACTGCCTGGTGGGAAGAAAGTGGGGCACTAGTGAATGTTGAGTGAGCCTGGAACAGATCTTGGGACTGGGTGGGGAGAAATAAACTGCATTATTTTTTTCCCCAGAAGTTCATAGTCTTGCTCATTTTGAGGAATATTTCCTATTTCTCTTCTATTTCTTTTTTCTCTTCTTTATCTTCATGTCATTTGAAGTTCTCTTGCCAGGAAATACATTGTAATTGCAAAGACAATATATTGGACAAAGGTCACTAGCATTTTTCAAAGAGCGTACCCTGAAACTGTCTAGCTAGACGGCAGTGAGAGAGACGCACGGCCTCAGCATGGACCTAATGGGTGACACTGGTGTTGTGTAATGAGGTTGTATGGAGTTGTATCCTGAAAGGAAGAGTAGAAAATGTATAAACTCTTGGCACGGAATTCTTATTTAAGTTTGCTAACTGTTTTAAGTGTTAACATTTTGCAAGACACATGCAAACATCTTTCAAATTAAAGCCAGATCAGTGTCTCCCCTTTCTTTGTGAATTGGAATTTTTAAGACTAGACAGCAGAGTTATACACAGCAGCATTCTTGGCTTCTACAGACATCATGCACACACACACACACACACACACACACACACACTGAACTTGTCAGACTGACGCTGAAGTAAAGTACTTCATCCATGACTTCTCTAGGACTCTTCATGATCAATATTTCCTATATTCCAATGCAAAAAAAAAAAAAAAAAAACCCACACTGTGTATGATTTCCTTGTTTCACCTATTCAGAAAAATGCCAAAGAGCTCCCCAGCCCCCAATATCAATTCTAAGATTTCTACTCATAGTGTTTCCTTTATGAAGATCCACAGGATGAAGTGTTCTCAAGTCTCAGAAGCAAGAAAATATGTGCCTGCACGCCAATCTATTCTTGGCTTCAATATGAATCATGTAATTGATTACATTCAGAGCCAAAATCAGAACGACTCTAGGAACTGCAGAGGACCACACGGTACTCATTCTCTCACCAACCATACCCTTGGCCTCACACAATTTTTCTCCATTGCCTGATTTCCTTATCTATTTTATTTTTAACCCAGGTATACCATGTGCCTCTTGGGACTATCACCTTAAATACTTTTAAGAACAAGATGGGAAGTAAATACATTAAAAAGTAATCAAAAGACAGCTGCAGAAAGGAAGGAGAAATAAAAACAAAAAGAAGAGGCCAAAAACAAAGCGCTAAATGGAAGGACTGTGGGGGCAATCATGGTAAAAATGAGAGATTGAGGAGATGTGTCAGTGGGTGGATGTGACTAAGAAACACAGGGGGCAAAGAAGTTGACATCTCTGGATAGAGGCTAGCTCTGATGGGCTTCATCGAGTGCCATGGGCTCCACGTGAACACGGTCTTGGAAATGCCCCATCCCCCAAAGTGAGAGGAGCTCTGCATTTAACCGTGACCCAGAACCGCAAACTGACATTTCTAATCCGTGAACTAAGTGGATAAACTAACCCTTGACATTCTAACTGCAAATCATTTGTTTTGGGGAAATCCAGTGAGAAACAGAGGCAGTAACCCCTCAACTTTAGCGATTTCTCTAATGTGAGAGACAACCTAATATTTCTGCAACACTGTTATTCATGAGCCCTCTCTGTCTGCGGGCCCTGGTCATAAATGACCGATGCTGCCACAAGACAAGCTCTCTAGCCACACTAGCTGTGTCCACAATGATCTCACCTCTATCCAACATCGGCAATAACAGGTCTTTGTAACTTTTGTCAGTGTCCTTCCCTGGGAGGTTGATCCAGTTCTCATTTATCTTCATCTCTCTGAGTCTAACCTTCTTCCAGCTTACTGCTCCAGGGAAAAAATTACTGATTCTTACCCATAGCCACACCTCTATACTAGACAGTAGGCCCAGCATATTTTAGGACATGGCATTAGATCACTGCTATACACTCTGGGCTTTGAAGACTAGAACAAGGGAAATTGGTGACCATCGTGCAATAATCCATGTGTAACAAGCTAAAGTGGAAGAATTAATTATAGTGATCAACGGGCAGCTTGATTGAGGACCTCTAGAACTATGATATGTATTTCGTCTGTAATGTAGAAAGAAACAGATTTTTCTTTTGCTTCTCTATTAAAGAAAAAAGTCAATATCCATACTACTAGGCTCTAGCCAGACTGAATGCAATCTCTAGGCCATTACAAAAAAGAAGAAAGATTTTCATGTCACACCCATTAGGATGGCCACGATCAAAAGAACAGAAAATAATTAAGTACTGGCAAGGCTGAAGAGAGATTGGAACCCTGTACACTGTTCATGGGAATGTAAAATGGTGTAGCTACTATGGAAAACAGGATGAAGGGTCCTCAAAAAGTTAAAAATAGAACTACTGTATGATCCAGCAGTCCAGCTTCGGAGTATATTTGCATAAGAACTGAAAGCTGGATCTTGAAGAGGTATTTTACACCCATGTACACTGCAGCATTATTCACAATAGCCTAGAGGTGGAAGCAACCCAAATGTATACCAGTGGATGAATGAATAAATAAAATACAGAATATATATAAAATGGCATATCATTCAGCCTTAGAGGGAAATCCCGGCACACGTTACAACATGGACGAGGCTTGAGGCATCATGCTAAGCAAAATGAGCTGGTCACAAAAAGACAAAGACTGTACGATTCCACTTACATGAGGTATCTAAAGTAGTCCAGCTCACAGAAACAGAAAGCAGATGGTGGATGCCAAGGGCTGGGGGCAGGGAGGGAGAAATGAAGAGTTGCTCAATGGGTACAGAATTTCAGTTTTGCAAGAAGAAAACGGTTTGAATATACTTAACACTACTGAACTCTACACTTAAAAACAGTTATGACAGCAAAAAAAGAGGAGGAGGAGGAGGAAGATTTTTTAGGAGAATTAAAAAAAGAGTTTACTTGATGCTAGAAATCTCTAGGAAGATTAGTAACAGGGTCTGCTCTACAGGGCTGCACGTGGCATCATAACTGGAGAAATGCTGTCCCTTCGGAAGCAGTGAGGTCTCCTGCTCTCAGAAATGGCTTTCACCACTGCCGGCTGACATCAGCCCTTGCTCATAAGCTCTCTGCCCATAAGTTCATCCATCTCCAACCCACTTATCCATTCTTCTTGGCTCATGTCAATGACACTTCCCGATTCTGCTCAACCAGACATGATCTCCCCTGCTCTTCACCTTCCAGAGCACTCTGTCTATACCTTGTGCCACCTGCCCTTATAGTTATGTGGTGCCTACCCCACACACCTACAGTATAAGGGGCCAGGGCACTGTCTTGTTTTCCGTTATGGACCCTGTAGCACATCAACCTGCACAGAGAAGAGGGTCATGCAGTGACTCCTGAGCAGACCTTGCTGTGTTCTCATCCCAGCCCTGGGAACAATCAAACCAAAGCCTGGGAGCCACAAACGTCTGACACTAATATGCTTTTTCCTAAAGCTCTCCTAACCCAACACAGCATGAGAAGTCAGACTTATCTCCAAATTTCCCATCTCCTATTTACTACAGTCCAATAAAGTAGGGGAAAGAACTTTCCACCTTCTGGGAAACTCCTGCACTTACTTCCCAGGCTGCCCTGTCCCAGCGGGGAAGTCTGAGACAAGCCTCCCTGAGTCACCCCCTCCGCGGAGGTTCCCGAGCGCTGGATCCAGCCCCAGGTGCACTTGTCAGCTCCTGCGCTGCCTCATTATTCCCGAGAAGAAGCTTCGTGATTCTGCTGCAGCTTGTTGTTCTAATGACTTTTTAATTGTCTTCCCCCTTTCCTCCTCCTTAGTTGCTAACTTGTCAATTTAAAGAATTCCTGATTTAAAAGGGTACTACTTTTGATGATGACAACCCCTCCAGTTAAAATTCCATTAAGTACTTCACTCAGGAAGCTTATTTAAATGATTGGAGCCAGAAAGTACAGGGAAGCTTCAAGCAGGTAGAACAGCAGGGGTCTATGCTTCCATCTGGGTGATCTTCCTTGAAATTTGAGCACTTCGTCTGACTTATTGCCCAATTATTATTATTTATCAGTAAATAAGTTATTATACTGCTTGCTAATTTGGCTGGGAATGCATTTTTATTTTCATCACAGAAACACTGGATTATAAAAGCAACAAGGATCACCTCCTCCAGGCCCTACGTGGTACCAAGCTCAGGAAGGTAAGGTGACATGCCACAGGGCCCTCCATTAGCTTACTGAGTGTTCTGCTCAATTCATTCATTTAACAAAAATTTACCACCTGCCAGGCACTGGCCAAGGCACTGAGGGTACAGAGGTGAACAAGACAGACGAGGCTGCTGATCGCACGAGATTACACGGGGAAAGACTGTGCAGGCAGAGAGACGAGCAAGTGCAAAGCCCTGGGGCAGAAAGGACCAAGGTGTTTCTGAGACAGAAAAAGGAAATCAATGGGACTGCATCCTCGTAGGTGAGGGAGCATGGCAGGAGCAAGGGCTGGAGGGAGAGACAGGATGGAAGCCTCATAGGATCTGAAAGCCTAGGGAGGGAGAACGCGCTTTGTTCTAAGTAGGATGGGAAGTCATTAGAGAATTTAACCAGGAAACCATATGCTCTAATCCACATTTTTAAAAACCATTTTGGCTGTGTCATAGACAATGAACACTGTCTCAGATTTTATTTTTCTCCCTATGTCTCTGTTGTCATTTGCCGTGTTCCTTGGTAACCAAACCGAAGAAGCCACCTCGAGGCTTCCAGGCTGGGTCATCCTGAGCGGGGACGGAGGCTGCTGAGCAGCACAGGTGCTCAGCGCAGACAGTGAGGAGGAGAAGGCTCCGAGGCTCACGCTCACGGATGAGGTGCCCACAGCCTATCTTTACGCAAAGTATCATGCTAGGCTCTTTAGCCAACCAGCCTTAATCAAATTCCACAAAGAACCTTCTAGTAACACCGTTCAGATAACACTATTCTTCCACAGACAACTGACTGCAATCAGCTTTTTCTATAGAAGGCATAAGGACAGCTAACCTTGCTCTCCGTTCCTCAAAGGCTAGAGGAAACTACAGGAATTTTCTCCTCTAACTAAGCCCTTGTGTTCGTTCTACTTTCTATGCAGATGAAGGAAAGTCAAAAGGAAAGGGAACAGGGTTCCAGAGGGTATGACAGGGAAGCAGGTGGCCAGCAAACTCGGGGTTTGGCAGCTGGATAATACCTCTTTGAATACTCCGCTTTAGCTTGTTACACAGGTCCACGCGGGGGTTATCTACATGCTCTTCTACAGATCCCGGGCTTTGTTCTGGAGAAGAAAGGCCTCTGCTAAGATCCAATGGTACTTTACCAGTGTGTGGTGGAGGGGACGCAGCAGGGCTTTGGGTGGTGGTAGGACTGCTGGACGCAGAGGAGGTGGTCAGGTCCAATGCACCTATCCTTGAGTTCAAGGGAGAAGTCAAGGACAGCTTTCTGGCCCTCACGGGGGAGGACGTTCTGGACACAGCCAGTGGTGGTGGGGAAGAGAATTTGCGACACAGGCGTGGGGATTTGCCATCCACCAAATGTTCGCCTCTGTTGTTCTGGCTGGTAGCAAAAAACAATTCCAATGACCTAAAAATAAGAGCAAAGGCTATTAACAAATGCAACCAAGTGAAAGTGACTCCCCCGATGTCATTCAAGAACATGCTCCTTACATTAAAAGGCCACAATATCATCACACTTCTGTTGCTGGATTCCCCTTCATTTGAACGCTACCGCAGCAAGTACACCATGCACTTGCCAAAGAAACACAGACACTTTCTTGTCAATCCTTCCTCCCCCTAGTTTTATTGACAATTGACATACATCACTGAATAAGTTTAAGGCATACAGCATGACAGCTTGATTTACATATATTGTGAAAAGATTACAATAGGTTCAGCTAACATCCGTCTTCTCACATAGATACAATAAAAAGAAAAGAAAAGAAAAAAGGAAAAAAAGTTTTCCCTTGTGATGAGAACTCTTAGGATTTATTCTGTTAAAAACTCTCCTAAATATCATAAAGCAGGGGTAACTATAGTCTTCATGTTGTACATTACATCCCTATTACTTACTTATCTTATAATTGGAAGTTTATACCTTTTTTTTCTTTACAGATTGGCACCTGAGTTAAGATCTCTTGCCAATCTCATTTTTTTCTTTTTTCTTCTTCTCCCCAAAGCCCCCCAGTACACAGTTGTATATTCTAGTTGTAGTTCTTTCTGGCTCTGCTGTGTCAGATGCTGCCTCAGCATGGCTTGATGAGTGGTGCCATGTCTGCGCCCAGGATCCAAACCAGTGAGACCCTGGGCTGCAGAAGCGGAGCGCACGAACTTAACCACTTGGCCACGGGGTTGGCGTGGAAGTTTGTACCTTCTGACCACCTTCTTCCATTTGCCCCTTCTCCCACCCTCCACCTCTGGTAATCAAAAGTCTGATCTATGAGTTTAGGGTTTGTTTTTCTTTTTAGATTCCACATATAAGTGAGATCATACAGTAGTATCTGTCTTTCTCTGTCTGACTTATTTCACTTAGTATAATGCCTTCAAGGTCCATCCATATTGTGGCAAATGGCAGGATTTCCTTCTTCTTTCTGGCTGAATAATATTCCATTGTATATACATACGGTAACTTCTTTATCCATTTATCCATCAGTGGACACTTAGGTTGTTTCCATGTCTTGACTATTGTAAATAATGCTGTTATTAACATGGGGTGCAGATATCTTTTTATGAGTTAGTGTTTTCATTTCTTTTGGATATATTCCCAGAAGTGGAATTGCTAGATAATATGTTACTCTATTTTTAAATTTTTGAGTATCCTCCATACTGTTTTCCATCGTGATTGTACCAATTTACAATCCTACCAACAGTGCACGAGGATTCCCTTTTCTCCACATCCACGCCAGCATGTGTTATCTCTTGTCTTCTGATAATGACCATTCTAACAGGCATCAGGTGATATCTCTTTGTGGTCTTAATTTGCATTTCCCTAATGACTAGTGATGCTAAGTATCTTTTCTCCTACCTGTTGGCCTTTCATATATCCTCTTTAGAGAAATGTCTATTCAGGTCCTTTGCCCATTTTTTCATTGGGTTGTTTTATTGCTATTGAGTTGTATCAGTTCTTTATATATTTTGGATATTAACCCCTTATCAGATAAATGGTTTGCAAATATTTTTTCCCATTCTGTAGGTTGTCTTTCTACTGTGCTCATGGTTTCTTTGCCTGTGCAGAAGGTTTTTAGTTTGATATAGTCTTACTTGTTTATTTTTTATTTTGTTTCTTGTGCTTTGTCGTATCCAAAAACTCATTACCAAGACCCATGTCAAGGAGCTTAATTCCTATGTTTTCTTCTGGGAGTTTCAGGTCTACATTTACGCTTTTAATCCATTTCAAGTTAATTTTTCTGAGTGGTGTAAGATATGGGTCCAGTTTCATTCTTTTACATGTGAATATCCAATTATCCCAGCATTTATTGAAGAGACCATCTTTTCTCCACTGAGTATTCTTGGCTCTCTTGTCAAATATTAGTTGACCATATATGCTTGGGTTTATTTTTGGGCTCTCGATTCTGATTCATTGGTCTATTTGTCTGTTTTTACACCAGCACCATACTGTGCTGATGACTACAGCTTTACAGTATAGCTTGAAATCAGGAAATGTGATACCTTCTGCTTTGTCCTTCTTTCCCAGGATTTCTTTGGATATTTGGGGGTCTTTTGTGGTTCCATATAAATTTTAAAAGTATTTTTTCTACTTCTAAAAAATGCCACTGAAATCTTGATAGGGATTGCATTGAATCTATAGATGGCTTTTGGTAGTACTGACATTTTAACAACATTAATTATTAATCCATGAACATGAGATACCTTTCCATTTATAGGTGTCTTCTTTGATTTCTTTCCTCAATGTCTCTTAGTTTTCAGAGCAGAGATTTTTCATCTCCTTGGTCAAATTTACTCCTAAGTATTTTACTTTTTTGACGCTATTGTAAATGGGATCAATTTCTTCATTTCTTTTTCAGAAATTTCGTTGTTAGTGTATAGAAATGCTATTGGTTTTGTATGTTAATTTTATATCCTACAACTTTACTGAACTGGTTGAGTCTTTAGGATTTTCTATATACAAAATCATGTCATCTGAAAATAGAGACAATTTTACTTCTCTCTTCCCAATTCTCATACCTTTTATCTCTTTTTCTTGCCTGATAGCTCCGGCTAGGACTTCCAGTACTATGCTGAATAGAAGTGGTGGGAGTGCGCACCCTTGTCTTGTTCCTGCTCTTAGAGGAAAAGCTTTCAACCTTTCACCACTGAGTATGATATTAGCTGTGGCTTCTCATCTATAGCCTTTACGATGTTGAGACATGTTCTTTCTACGTCTAATTACACAGGTACTTCTAGGCCTTGTCTAACCCCTTGCTACTAAGCTGTGGTCCAAAGCCCAGTGACACTGATATACTGATATTTCTGGGGAGCTTTTAGAAATGCAGAACTCAGCCTCCATGCCAGACCTAACTGCATCAGTGCCAGCATTTTAACAAGACCCCCAGGTGATTCTCATGCATATTAAAATTTGAAAAGCATAACTTTAAAAAAGGAAATAAATTGAAAACTCTAAAACAATAGAGTTGGCTTCCAAATAATCACAGAGCAAGCAAAGCCCACTGCAAGTCTTCAGAGTTCTCCACTTCTTCCCTCAGGAACAATGCGAGCTCTACTCACCTCCTTCTAGGGGCAGGGCACAGTAAGTTCAAAGGCAAGCCAAAACCCTAAAGGCTGCCCCAGAACTGGGCTGCTCATCTGCATGGAGAACCAGAAACCAGGAGAGCCGTCCTTTCATGACAGGCAAATACCAGGCCTACCTGACGGGGATGGAGGTAAAAGGCCTCTTGTAGATGTCAGAAAGCTTCGCCAGCACCACAGCTGCCGTGGTGAAAATCCGATAGGTGTGCAGAAAGGTGTTGAGGAAATCGATACTAAGAAACCGTAAGTCTGTCAGCCGCTCCAAGAGGCGCTCCACGCTGGCATAACGGATCTGGGGCACTTTGCAGGAGTTGAGTGTTTTACTGAAGCAAATGTCAGTGTCATCCTTATGAAGACGGGCATCAGACCTGTGCACAAACCAGGAACATGAGAACCAAACCGGGATGCGGCTTCTTCTCAGCCACTGAGCATTTTAGTATTTGTAAACACACACTTGGGTCTGGCCTTCCCATTGCATTTGATAAAGGATGCTGTTATGACATATTACATACTATAAGGCAGAGCTATAAAAAGACCAAATATGCCATTATAATTTAGAAAGGTCACAATTAATTGTGGAGATGGTAATAATAATTCATTTCACTCTGTGGATTCCTTGCGTAGGGGAAGAAAAATAATTTGCCCTCTACTTTTCTGAGTTCTTAGCAGAGACCCCTGTAATAAAAGATAGGTTAACAAGAGAAAAGCAAACAGAAGTTTATTGACACGTGTGCTCATATATGCATGGGAGATACTCAAGGAAAATGAGTAACTTCCTGAGGTGGCTTAGCATTCCAGCTTAAATACCATCTTAATAGAGAGAGAGATGTAGGCCTCTTAGGGGAGAGTAAGTGATTTTTAGGAAAGATGAATGGACCTTCAGAAGAATAGATGGGAGGTGCGACAGTTTGTGACAGTCTGTCTGGGTGTGGTATGGACTTCTAGCCTCCTCTCCTGTGATAAGGGTCAATCCTCCCTGGGGAAGAAATTCTAGGGGAAAGGATTGATGACAATTGAGTTCCTTTTGGAGGCTCTGTCTGTAGGCAGACAAGGGACGTTCAGAGAAAGTCCCTCCCACCCCACATTTGCTCCTTTTCAAGAGCCTACAGCTCAGAATAACCAATATACGAAAGGGCCATATTTTGGGGTGGCACATTCTGCTACCCTTCACTTCTCTCTCCAGTTCAATTACATTTTAGTAGGGAAATGAAACCAAAAGCCCTATTTAGGAAAGGTATTGCTTATGCCCTTAAATCAGAATACCAGAAGTGCGCTTAAAAAGTAATGCAGGACATTCTCCTCACACAGAGGAGCGGGCAGGGAGAGACACATACATCACGCTATATCTGTGGTACTTCTTTTTCTCATTTCTAATTTTGTGCGTTTGTTCTTCCCCCTTTTTTCTTGACTAACTGACTAATGGATTATATTATTAGGTATTTCTTCCTCTAGAACTTGCTCTTTATCAAATCTACTGTTTTTCTATATTTTAACCTATTAATGTCTGTTCTTATCTTAATTATTTCCTTCCTACACTTTCCTACAGTTTATTTTGTCATTCTTTTTGTAACTTCTTGAATTGAATACTTAATTCATTTCATTCTTCCTAGCTTATTAATGCATTTAAGGCTATCCATTTTATGAGTCCAGTTTAATCCATAAGTTGTGTGAAACGTTATGTTTTCAATATTCTGCAATATTAAAAATATCTTCATTAAGTAATGAGCGACATATAGGCCGTGACCCTTCTAGAGATTCTCGGTGAACAGCACCCGCCACGGCCCTGGCAGTGCTCTGCTTCTTCTCAGTCGGTGAAACAGCCCATCTGGCTGCTCCTCACCCAGACTGATGCAGCAGAAGGCCGAGTGACCTGCGGCGAAGGTTCACACAGGAGCCCTTACGGCCCCTGGCTGCACATCTATTAGAAAGAGCGAAAGAGGCCAAGTTTGCAAAAGGAAAAGCTTAGAAGCAGAGGCTGAATCCAAATGGGGCTCAAAGAAATACACACCTTTTCTAGGACTGCCCAGAGCCTTCCCATGCCATCCTGAGGCCCCTCGTTCACCGTCACTGCAGCATCTCAGAACAGGCCATCAGTGAGTCCTGGATTTTACCACCTGATTAAAGACACACTACAGGGCCGGTGACACTCGGTGAGGCAACTGCTTGCTAAGAGGCAACTGGCTTGTTGTGAACGCCCTTAATTAGCCCTTTCAACACTTGGGGGGATTTTAAATTACATGTTTATTTTCTTTTGGATAAAAACGAATCAATAGCTCTCTTAGCTTGCTCTTGAAAACTTCCCGCCCCAAAGGATGCTCAGTTCAGGTGGAAGTACTTCATTTGTGGGCCTGAAAGAGCATTTTAAATAAGCAGCTTACCCCTGGTGAGGAGCTCAGAGTGGACTGTTGGTTTTAGTCACATTACTGATCTCGAAAATACACAAGCGCATCTTTTGAGATTCTTGAAAACAGCGTGGCTCTTTCTTCCACGCAATATGTGGCCCTCAACCAACTTTACTTTTCTGGTCCTTAATTTTCTCA
This sequence comes from Equus quagga, assembly GCF_021613505.1. Classification (NCBI taxonomy): domain Eukaryota; kingdom Metazoa; phylum Chordata; class Mammalia; order Perissodactyla; family Equidae; genus Equus; species Equus quagga. Next base: position 126,587,829 of record NC_060273.1, read on the forward strand.
TTTGTAAAAAGATCTTAGAAGCTTCTATGAATCAGTCTGTCTAGAAGATGGCTGATAGAGGTAATCACTTTTTCTCTCGCCAGTTTCCCACCAAAAATCTCTATAGTCTAAGAAAGTTGAGGTCAACTATTATTTATTTATTTTTTTATTCTTTTAAAGATTGGCACCTGAGCTAACAACTGTTGCCAATCTTCTTTTTTTTTCCCTGCTTTTTCTCCCCAAATCCCCCAAGTACATAGTTGTATATTTTAGTTGTGGGTCCTTCTAGTTGTGGTATGTGGGACGCCACCTCAATGTGGCCTAAGGAGTGGTGCCATGTCGGTGCCCAGGATCCGAACCGGTGAAACGCTGGGCTGCTAAAGCAGAGAGCGCGAACTTAACCACTTGGCCATGGGGCTGGGCCCAGAGGTCAACTATCATTATAAGAAGGCAAGCTTTAACCCATACACATAAAATGTAAAACACCACTTATAGGGATATTTTCACCTAATAAATGTCATGATTTTCCATTCTAATTGTAGTTTTGAGCTTTGCATCTTTTGACTACAATTACTTTAATCAAAACACTAAAGAGGAAAAATATGTTGTAGCCAACATGAAATTAAAATAAAACCAACTAATTACACCACTGTCCTTCAAAATTGTGATTAAATTTTCATTTTAAGAAAAGAAATTAAATATTATGAAATTATTTAATTTTCCCTTATTACACAGCACGAGATCTTAGTTTATTTCCTAAGGGACTCTCAAGAAAGACATAATGCGTTACTTAAGACTCCTATGATAATAGCAACTCCTTTTTGGTAAACACTTTAAAAAGCAATCTTGAGACATCAAACTCAAATCACCTATAATTAGTAAGTTTTAAAAGGAAGTGAGTGCCTGCAAAGTGATGCCATGTCAGTAACAAGACACAATTAAGACAGGATAATTTTTTCTTTTAACTCTGCAAAATGTCTTTTTTTTTCAATGTATGTAGCCAGAGAGATTCACAGGGAGGCAAGAACACAGGGTTTAGGGTAGAATAGGGACATGGAGGCGATCATCAGAAGGAACAGAGATTGCAAAACCATCCTCTTTTCTGACTGAGGAGAACCAGGCTCAATGAGGCAGGGAAAATAAAAGGATGAAATATATGAGACTTTGCCTTGGGAATACATCTAGCATAGTATAGATTAGCATCAAAACACATGTGACTCTAATAGAAAATCCTTACAGCCCGAGATACAGATTTCTGTCCTCGCAGGAGAGTAATTCCTACTCAGTTAAGTGCCACCTCTCTGTACCCAAAACCAGGACAGTCTTGGTCTGTATGGGATACGGGAGGTGGTTATACAAACAAGACTGGAACATGGACACTGGTCAAACTGCCATCAAAGCAGATAGAAGATGCATTCGGGCGCCAGGCATAACCAGTCAGGCAAAAAACTAAAGCTTTTACCTGTATTAATTTTTAAAGTCCACAAAATGTATGTATGGTGGGTGTGCAGCTGCCCTAGGGTTTAGAAGCTTATAACTCAGCTGCAACGTCCAATTTACACACTCTAAAGCAGTCAGACGTTCATGGCTGTCTAATCTTCAAGAAGGCACTTTTAAAAAATGAATAAAAATAATATGTATTATTTTGTGAAATAATAAAATAAGAACCCTACGGTAGAATTTAAGAAGAAATAATAAGAAGAAAATTCTAACCCAATGATGTGAATTTTAAAATTAAGCCATAATTTGGACCTTTTGACCTAATATTCCATACTTTTTTTAATCTTAGCATTATGTATTTTTAACTAATCTGTTTTTTTAAAAAAACTATACTGGGTCCAGCCCAGTAGCGTACTGGTTAAGTCTGCACACTCCACTTTGGCAGCTCAGGGTTCAGAGGTTTGGATCCCAGGCATGGACCTACACACCGCTTGTCAAGCCATGCTGTGGGGGCATCCCACATCCAAAATAGAGGAAGATTGGCACAGATTGTTAGCTCAGGGCCAATCTTCCTCACACACACACACACACACACAAAACCTATACTAAATTTAAAACCTAAAAAACTGAATGCTAAAGGAATTTTTGCCCTAGCGTTTTAAAATGATCGTAACCAAAATGTTTTTAAATTTGACTAGTAATTTACTATATTATCACTCTTTTATAATTTTTTTCTGTAGTAATTATGGTACTAGTATAATATACTCTCCCTTCATCTGATACAATAATCAATAAGTTTTAAAATTCGTACCATTGGGATAATGCCAATTATAGTTAATACCTATCAGAAGAGGAAAATTAATGTTATTTATTGCTTTAGCATAAGCAGCTCAGACCTAAAAAATATCCACATACAAAGGCATGGAAGTCAAAGATTTTCTTAGTTTCATGTAACTTTTTCTGAAAGATATAATAGGACTGCTTTTAAAAATACATTTTGTTCTTAGAATTTGGAAGGCAAATAACCAAGAAAATGAGAGTAGGGAACAATTTGGTCAGCTTCAAAATACTCCCAAAACAATTTCTGGATTTGGAAACAAAAAAGTGTGTAGAGAGAAAAGCATTAATACAGACAGCTATGACACATCATTATTAATAAAACTTCTCATTTTAAACTATAGTTTCCCAATTGATCACTTTAAATTATAGGATTTCCTTTGTTAACAAAACACATAGAGGGCAGGAGAGCAGCCCTGGGCACTAGTCTCTGGGGCACATCCATATCTAGGCAATGTATACACGGTACCATGGAAAAGCCAGTCGATTCACGTTGAGTATCATCAAAATCTAAAGGTATCTCTACAACCAGACCTGAGTAATATGATTCATACCCACTGGAAAGATGCCAAAAGAATCTGCCATATTTTGGTCCACTCTCTGACCTTGGACACATCTGGCTGTCACAACTTTTTATATGGAACTTGAAAATCTGGACAGGCTTTTGTCCTGAGTGAAGGCATATGTAACAGTATGAAAAACAATTTTTCTATGCTTGAGTCAATACACTATGAATCTGAAAAACCACTTTGATAGTCTTAGTATTTATAATGGCGTATTACGAATCATCGCATTACTGTCAAGAAACATATTCACAATATAAAGCAACATCCTACTGAAGCAATATTTTATTCAGGGTGCTATATTCTCTACCAATTTGATCTTGATTAAAATGCAAGAGAAAGGATTATCACACTTACTTAATCATATGTGGCACAGTAACTTTGGAATTCTCTTCAAACACTATAGTCATTAAACCATTACACCGTATATTGTCCACACACTGTGAAATTAAAAAATAGACAATTAGAACCCACATGAAAACCTAAGCAGATCATATATTCTTGGAATTGTTTATAGCCACAAAAAAAATTAGGTTTCTCATCTGTGCACACGTGCGTGCACGCACACACACACAGCAGCTGGTAAACATTACACACTGAAGAACAGATTCATTATCCAGATACCAAACAGTGTACCTGGCAAACACCTGAGGACAGACAGAAGGGGTATATTTTCCTGGAATGTGTTTCCCAAGGATTCTGAACATGACGTCACATGGTCACAATTCTCTGGTGGTAGCAGCACTCTGTACTCCAGAGGTTTATACCTTCCTATGGTGACTGCCTCTGCTATATTCATTCTCTGCCCTAGGGGGCGGTATGGGGCAGGCAGAGTAGAGATGGTGACTTCCTTGGATGGAATTCATCTTCAATCTCACCAGTACGCTCTGTGCCTCCTTCTCAGGTGTTTTTTTGCCAATAAATTCCCACATTTTGCTAGTTTCTCTAGCAGTTTCTATTGGCACCATGTTGGTTTGGTGAGGAAGCATTGCACAACTTCTCCTGTTTCTGGCACACATAAAGCCCTGTTCATTTTTTCTCTTTTCTTTCTAAGAGGAAAACTCAGGAACTTTTGCTTATTTTCTCTGCCTTCTTTATTTATATCTATGTTGCATCAATTTAAAATTTCCCTTTGCAATTATTTTGGGTTAAAGAAGGATTTATTTTGAATTATACATATTACTTTTGAACAAAACAGAAAACGAGAAAAGATAGAAACAATTTTTAAAATCAGAAATTACTTCTAGTTCCTAAGACATCATGTAGTGCTTTTTGACTGCAATTAAACAGTGTGAAGAAGCTGATTGCCAAGTACCTTCACAAAGGTCTGGAACCCAGGGTTCACCTGAACCCCAATGTCTAATGAAGGAGTGAATACGTGGATAAGAAACTATGGATCACCATTCAGTCTACTTAGTATATTAGCCTTTATCATACTTGTTTTTCCTCAAAAATTTGTTTCCTTAGGTCTTCTGCCATCGTTTCAATGACCAGGCAATGCCAACTTCTGGGAATAAAGTGGAAATTTTAAAGTTCCCCTTCTACTCATTTCCTTAAACTACAGCATCTGGAAATAACTTGGAGTTATCTTTTTGTATGAATAATTACAGATATCTATCTATCAATTTGGTTATATGTCCTTATATGTGAGTTCATACTCCATCTTATTCCCACAAGGTAGATTACAAAAGCACATATAAGACAAAAGTCAAGATAAGTAAGAAAATAGAGAGGATTTGGATAAAGGGTGGAAAACAATAAGATGAAGCCTGAAATGAAGCCACCACACATACTTTATGTTGAGAAGTCCCAAACACTTGCTATAGGTGAGCCTCAAAATTAGCTAGGCTATGGAACAGCCAACTCAAAGGGGGACACGTGGTCAGCTACAAAATTCACAGTTTAGTAGAAGTTCAATTAATCCTAGAATCCTAGAATCCAGAGAAAAATTATTTCATGGGTTCTCATAAAGAAAATATTGAATAATGAAATAAGCAATGTCCTCATCAACATCCTTAAAGTAATTACAAGTTTTACCAAATTTTCTCTTGTAAAGGAAGGAATTGGATTTCATCTGGTAGGCAGATGGAAGCCACTGAGGGTTTCTAAGTGGTCCATTTATGCTGAAAGATCTACAGCTGGCCTCATGGAGGTGTTCACTGGAAAAGAGAGAGGAATAAATGGAGACCCAGAGATCATCAGAACGATATTCTGAGTCAATAAGTGGAACGATTCATGCCTCCCCTGAGGCAGACCATGGGAATGAAGAGGAAGGGATAGAGATAAATATTTGGAAGAAAGAAATAACAGAAATTGATGTTCTTGAATAAAATCAAGAGAAAAAAAGATAAAAGTCAAAGATGACCATTGCTATTATACAATTTAAGATTATTCTGATGCAAATATATTTAAAAGTAATAAAGAATGGCCAAATCTCTCCTGAATGATACAGAGCTTAACCAAAACTAGTCTATCTTTTGAATTCTCAAGCGCACCAAGAAGGTGCACTGATTATACAGCACTAGGAGTTTTATTAAATGAGCATCTCATGTGTGCATTTATTGAGTACTCACTATGTGACAGACACTGGGCTAAGCACTGGGAGACGAGGGTGAAGAGCAGAGAAAGAAGATATGACAGACCTTCAAACAGGAATAAAGCAAACACTTCAGATTCACTTTCGTAATTTCAGTGGAAAAATATAGGTTAACATAATCCCCATTTTATGAAACTATGGGGGGGCGGGGCAAGGGGAAAGGGTTATATGGGGACAGAGGTTGCACACAAAGAGGGAAAGGAGGAGAGGATACGTAATCCTTTACCCCAGGGATCTTTCTAGCTACTTGTCAGCTTTTTTTCACTCAATGTTTCTGAAACACCATGAGGATGCCACTTGGTTAACCAATACAGGAAGTGGGAGGGCAGAGATACAGTGTCAGTGAGAATAGTGGAAAATGAACAACTTCCTTCAATTTCCTTTAACATTCTAAGCAAATGGCATAGTTACAGAGACAACAGCCTTAGGATGACTTAGGACTAAGTTTCCATGTTTAGGTTCTTTATTTGGTTCTTTGACAGATCAGCCTGGTCCTTTTTACACAGTCATCTGTTCTTTCTTTCTGGTTTCTTCTCTCTATCTCTGTCTCTCTCTTTCTTTATAGCTTTATTATATTTTAAACACTCTTATTTTACAATCTTTTCCAAGTCGTCACTCTACTATCTGAGTTTCTAGCAGTGCTAATTACACTGTTCACTGTGTGTTCTGACTCTTACTCATGATAGATAATTGACTCACAGGATTTCTAATTGTCGACTTTGAGCACATTGTCACAAGCCCTGACCTGTGGAAGTGTTGCTAACGGAGTCACTTCGTGTTTGCTTCTACCAAGCATTTGCCAAAATTTATTTTTACATTAATTTCTCAGTTTGGAATTTTCACACCATGTGAATATTATAAATCTGAATGTCAAATCCATAGACCAGAAACACATTCATGTTTTTCAAAGGAGATTTTTAAAAATTCAGAACCCAACACAAAGACAAACTTCCTTATTTTTTTCCTGGCCTAAAGGGTAGAGTTTTTTAGTTCTTCTTTCACACAAGGGACAGCCTTCCAATGTCCAGGCTCTAAACAGGGATCTCAGTTTCTTTAAGAGCCCCAAGGCTAGCACTGACTCCCTTTGGGACCAATATCCAATCCAAAATCGTTCCCAGGTCTCTACGTCTTCAGCTTACAACATTTCTGCTCTGACTTTAAGTGCCCTTGTTATTTCTGGCAACTAGAGATTTACAGATTTATATCTGTAAATATCACCAATGTATTAAATTTTTCTATTATACTGTTTCTATGTGTTAAAGACGTCGGTTTTGTGGCTAAGGGGGATCTAAATCAGCTCAGTCCCCCACTGCTGGAATTAGAACTGGAGATGAATGTTTCAGATCCAAAAGAGAAGATTTATGTGACCATTTCTGAACATCTCATTATCCAATGTCAGATCTCATTCATAAATCTTTCTGATTCATTGTGTGAAGCATTAAAATAATTTTCAATAGGAAGAAAAGGAAATTTTCACTTACACTCAAGTTTCAGGAGAACAAAACATACATGCAGTCTGAACTACAGCTCAAAAGACCATATAACGAAAAGTCATATTTTAGTCGTACAAAAAAGTCTTTGATAACTGACACACAATCTTTAATCGATCCATGGGATGGATGGAGATATATATAGATAGATAGATAATACATATACACATATATATGCATACATAAAATGTATTACGGTATATTTATAATAGAGGAGTGTTTTGAAATGGGCTCCTCATTTCTTAAAGGCTCTACAGACAGGCTCCATGCACAATACGGGTGTGAACAAATAGAACTCCTTGGGCCTCTGGGTCCAATAACCCACTTCAACCAGCATAGTGTGCTTTTACCTTACCTCCATTTGGGACTTTCAGTAATGCTGCACTGGAGAAAGAGTTCTTTTCCAGAAAAAAGGTTAAACTACAATAGAATTTGCATATATGAATGTGTGTATGAATATATTTATATTGGAAGGCATAGTGCATATTCATGATCATATAAGCATATATCTTGGTTGTGTTGGAGAGAAGAGATTGAGCCTGGGGAAAATGAATACAGTTTACTCATTTGGGAAGAAATACAAGAAAATAACCAGGGTGTCACCTATCTTTAAGGCCACATTGAATTTATGTGAATTACAGTAAATCTTGAAATTAATAGGATAACCAAAGCAGATTCCTAGGCATGGATATTCCAGTTCAGTTTGTGATGACTATGACTAGGGTGGGACCTGGGGATCAGTCTGTTCACAAAAGCCCCAGGTGATTTTGACACAGCCGATCCTTGGCCAAGAGGTGAGAATGACTTCTCCAGCAGGATTTTTTGAGGGTCTTGCTTAAGGCAATACCTGTTCAGAGGTCAGTGGTCTACTGTGTCACCATATGTTTTTTACCTTCTTAATATTTCTAAGTAGTAGGAAGAAAGCTTAGATTCAATTTTTCTCTTTTAATTCACCTTTTTATGGTAAAGTAGAAAATTTCCTATTGATTCTAGAGAAGCTATTTTAAGGGAAAAAGCATGTTAGTATGCTACCTATTTGCCTATACAAGGTCTATATTTTGATACATCTGCCCAAACCAAGAAACTCAGGGGTGAATTTTAATTCTGCATTTTAGTTAATACCCATAATTACAGAAAAACCTGTTTAATACACCATTATGTATGACAGTAAGACAAGCACAAATGAAGGCACTATATTGAAATGAATGGTCAAATCTTCAGCCTCAATTTTTTCTCTATAAATAGATGAAAAAGGGAAGAATTATTGGTCAGGACCATTAGCCACTTGCACGTTTTATTGGAGGCGCCAACGGTTAATTATGGCCTTACTTGTGTAACTAAAAGTGTAATTAATCATTCAAGCAATTGTTACTTCTAAAAATTACAGCTTCGGAGAGAGAGGCCTGCAAAACCAAAAGTCTTTATTTTTCTGCAGAATCTTTATGTGAAACTGGGATTGTGTCAATACTCAGGAACCACTTTATTATCTCAAAACAAGAGCCACATGTGATTAGCGTAACAGTACAACAGCTTAGCAAGGTGGCATCAAATCAAGCCGCAAAAAAATTAAGATTTTGCCAAATAAAGAGTGACAAAAATAAAAAGACAAAATAATGGAGAACATAGTCATAATTTGAACTGAAAGAAAATATTCATTTCCCTAGTCTGTAAGGATAGCTCCAATGAATAAACGTCTATCTGGTATAAACAGATTTCTTAATAGAAATAGTGGAAAACATTAATCTCATTGATAATTATAGAAATGTACATTAAAGCCACTAGAAAGCAATACCACTTTTCAATTAAATAGGAAAATGTGATAAATGTGACAAAATCAACATTGGCAGGACTTAGAAGAAAGTCGCATAGTTATCTTGCTGATGATGTAGTGAAATGATGAGTTAAATATTTCTTGGAGCATTATGTCAGTCTGTTGAGTCACAAATCATGAAATCATGAACATGGTCAGGCCCTCTGACCCAGCCTTTCCCGCTTTGGGGAAGATATACCAACGAGGGACCTTGAAAGGGGAGAAACTTCCCTACACAAAGATGTTTAGCACCACACCATACATTAATGCTAACACTTGGAAACGGCCCACATGCCTAATAAGAAGACACCAACACCTGTTAGAAGACAACAATACGAAGAATTTGTAGGACGAGAGAAAGATGTAAATGAGGTAAAAGGCAAGAAAAGATGCATAAATACACTGAGAGACAAACCATAAAATTATTTCAGTATGGCAAGATCGTGGGGGGTTTAGAGATGGAAACAGTTGACATTCAGGACAGAGTTTCTTTAATTTAATTGTGCAAAAGTGATCTGTGGAGCTTGTTAAGCCTGTGGGCTGTCTAGAATGTGGGTTCAGGAATCTGCATTTTTAAAAGAACCCTCTGGTAATTCTAATACAGTTATCTGTGGAAAATATTTTGATAAACATTTATTTAGTGTGAGGGGTGCTGGGATTATTTGTAGTTCCTTTTTGTGTCCATATATATTTTTTTTTTTGAGGAAGATCAGCCCTGAGCTAACATCTGCCAATCCTCCCAATCCTCCTCTTTTTGCTGAGGAAGCCTGGCCCTGAGCTAACATCGTGCCCATCTTCCACTACTTTATATGTGGGACGCCTGCCACAGCATGGCTTGCCAAGCGGTGCCACGTCCGCACCCAGGATCCGAACCGGTGAACCCCGGGCTGCTGAAGCGGAACATGCCCACTTAACTGCTGCGCCACCAAGCCAGCCCCTCCATATTTTTATATATATTTTGTACATAATAAAATATTAAAAAGTACTTTTCCAGCATTTGGTAGGTTCATCTTATTAATAATGAATATGCCCAGAGACATACTTGGGAGACGGACAAATTCCATCAATGTAGGTACAGCACACAAATTTCCCCAGAAAATGAAAATGCTTTAAGTGGGGAACGAAGCCCAGCTGAGATGCAGACTGCTGGGCAGCAGGCTAGGCTCAATCAATAGTGGAGCGCTCTGTGCGCACCACCCACCCTTCAAACTCTGCCTCAGGAAAATCACTAAGTATCTCAGAGCACTCACTACCAAACTCAGTCTTTACCAGTGTTGACACGTGACCGCCCCCTCTTCCTTGATACATTTTCCTCCCTTGACTTCCAGGATGCCATGCCATCTTGGCTGTCCCCCACACTGGTGGTTCCTTCTCAGTCCTTTTTGCTGTTATCCCTGATGCCTCACTCAGACCACAGCCCACGTCTCATTTCTATCTATACTTGCTCCCTGGGTGATCTCAGCAGTCTCACAGCCTTAAATTCCACTTAAATGGCATAGAGTCTCTCTCCCCTAAACGCTGACCTTCTGCATCCCTTTGCTTACTTAACAATGCTATTTAAATGACTTCCTCTTTTTCAATTTTCCCTCTCACACATTTCACTTCAGCTTCTCTGACCTTCATGCTATTACTCAAAATATGCAGTGTCTTCTTGCTCTAGAGTCTTTGCAATGGCTGTTCCCTCTGTTTGGAATGACTTTCGCTTCAACACACATCTACATAGTATTTCCATGACCTGCTACAGTCTTTGTTTAGATGCCTTCTTCAGAATGAGATGACCAACTTTTTAAAACCGTACCAACTCACACCTGCCTCCAGGGGTCCAATTCTTCTTACCCTGCCCTATCGCCTTCTAACATAAAATAGTGTGTACTTATTTATGATGTTTACTGTTCTTTTTCAGTCTTCCCCACACTAGAATGTAAGCTACACAAGGCTAGGGAATTTTTTGTTGCCTTTGCCTCTCTTGTTGATGATGCATCACAAATGCCTAAACAGTGCCTGGCATACAGTGTCACCGCATGAATGTATCTGTGGAATGAATGAAATCATAAGCGTCAAAGCTACACAATATCAAGGCTCTGCTGAACATAGTAATTGTATGTCATGATATCACTGTCACTCAAAGATACAACTTTCCGTTAGCTTCCTTCTCCTATTCAATTGTACAAAGCATCTAGTACAATTTACCATGTAAGCCACAGCAGCTTGGAGAAACAGGAGGAAGCTGTACACGTCTGCCTCGAGAAATAGTCTAAGTAGACAGACTCACTTGGATGCTTCCGGCAGGCAAAGCTTTGGATCCTCTCCTTAAAGGTCTTGGTATAGAATCATTCACACATCCCACGGGTCTTTCTCTCTTGGCAATGCCTCACCAGGTACCCTAAGGAAGGTCACTTAAGGCTTGTATCAACTCTGTATCTCAGGAGCCCCAGTTACATCATAAGGTAGAAGCTGGAAGCAGCTGGAAACGTCTTTGCCTACGCTCGCATTCCCCTCACTCTTCCTAATTGTCTTGGCTTCACAACACCTACAAAATTGTGTTGCATTAAGCTGTCTACTTCCCTTTCTTCCCTATTAGCCTGCGTGTCTCTTTGAGAACAGGGACCATCCCATATCCCTGGGACCTACACGATACCTGGCAGCATGTGGTGATTGCTCGATAAACATTCATAGAATCAACAAGCAATTCAGAGTTTCATAAGATAAGAGATGCATTAGAGAGACTTAATTAAAGTATTAATATATACAGCATAGAGCTAATGAAAGTATTAATAAATCACCACAAGGATGTAATTATGCAAATATACAAGATCCCATATTTTCATTCCTTTGTTAGCCAGAAAAGAAGTTCCTTCACTTCTAGCTCTTTATTCACCATCAAAGCAGTCTTGGGGGTAGACAGTAAACATCCAGCATTCTGGTAGAGGACATTTAGACTGTTAATAAAAAACCTGGATTAGGTTTGGGTCCTGACTCAGTTGTGTAACTTTGGACAAACGTTTAGACTTCTAAACCTTAGGTTTCTCACCCATGAAATGGGACTAATATTTCTGTTTACCTCCAGAATACTATTGTAAGGGTCAAATGAGATTAAGTCTGTAAAATTTCTTTAACATATAAAAATAATTACTTCTGCCATTCATTCTCTTTCTATCTCCCCTCAGTTTTTAGTCACTCAGAAAAAAAATGAAGTATCTGAAGAACTATGATACGGTTCATGTTTTTACCTAAGTCATATATAAATTACTATGAGCTCTTCAAAAAAAGAAGGCAGTGGAAGCTACAGTGTATGCCTTTTCTGTCTGCCCTAATCCTCCTTGAGTTAACAACTCTGAAGATAATCTTTTAATACTTTCCTTACACTGCTTCACTTTTCTCCTGTGCTGGCTAATGGAGCCACAGTTAACGTGGAGCTTGGATTTAGGAATGCCCACCTCCAATCTTGACTAGTTTTGACATTTTTCCAAATCCTGAGTAAACAGAGCCATTCCCCGATGCGGCACTGATGATCCAGGAAAGGTAAGCAAATCTGTTCCCTATTCTTTCCTACACAAAACACATGAGCTCATTTCAGATCTCATACCACAGACAGCATCCCTTCTTTGGTATGATTCCTTAATTTGTGAGGTCTCGCCAGAGCCCTTGTTAGCTGTTTTTGTATCTCTCAACATTTTCTTACCTCAGAAACAAATAAGCAAAAAAAAATCTAATGGGGTCATTGGACAATTTATTACTAACAGGGCAATTTTAACACTGTTCAACATAAGGGATGACATTTACAGCTTGTACAAAAATGCTTTGGAACTAAAATGCAAGTACTAAATTTCAGGTAAATTTTAACCTTAAACAGAAAAACAGCAACAACAATACATGATCCCAGCATATCAAGATCCATAGTGGTTACAGTAGCATGGTAATCAGATGTAATTTTTTAAGAAAAATAAAATAACTCTAAAAGACCTCCCCAAAAATTTATGTTGTGAAATTAAAAAAAAAAAAAAAAAGTATGGCAAAAGTCAGTTGCTCACCTGACTTATGTCGCTCATCCAGGCAGCTTTCTCCTGGCGTGAAGGTGCTAACAAGACCACCGTGAAGGGGGCAGCATCAGGGGGCTCCACCACGATTTTAAAATCCAGGTGTCCAAACATTTGCCCAGAACCTTTGGCTTCAACACACAAAAACCAAGCAAGTAGATGTTACTACAAAAACACGAGTGATAGCTGCTTTAACATAGTTCTAGTAACATGATCGATGTGCATGCAAGTCCAAAATCTTATTTCGGCAATGTGGTACTTCTCAGGCACGCGGAAGGCTTCCGTGAGCCCATAAGCAGATGAAGAAGCTGAGGTCTGTACTCTCAGGACTAGGATGCTGGTGTCCTCACTTCCTGTTTCTGTTTTTTTTAATTTCCATAATCTACACAATTCCAACACTCTAATTCAATTCCTTTCTTCTCTGCCTGCTACTAAAAAGTCACTATCACGAGACCAACTCAGTAAAATGTGAATTCCCAAAGATGGTTTAACAAGGCTCACAGGTTAAATGGCTCAATAGGATTTTTCATATATAAGTGACTTCAGGGAGTTTATTCTCAGCACGTCTCCTGCCTCCTTAAGCAGCTCTTCTGAGCTGTAAATTAATAAAAACCCGTGGGACCTTTCTTATGCTAAGTGATGGAACGTGACTTACAATCATCGTCACCGGCATCGGGCTCCTCAATCAACGTACATTCTATTAGAGACAGAACCCCACCTGTCTGGAAACAAAACAAGTCTTCATTAAGAGGCTGAGTTCTGCACAGCCTGGAAAGCTCTGATTTGTAAACCTTATATTCAAGTTGCCATAGAAGAAAGCATAGCAATTCTGCATCAGAAATAATTTTTCATAGATTCCAAAATTAAAGTTAGACAGGTAAAAAGTAATTGAACTCTCTGAACGTCATGATTCTTTTCCCCCAACCCACTCTCATTCCCAAGGTTTATAAAATTTAGCAAGCCAGTGTATGGGAGACAAGATGGCTCCTTAGGGGCCCTCGAGAGTGAATGCAGCTCAGCAAACGGCTGAATTCACCAACCAGGAAGTGGTTTAAGCAATAGAAAGCCATCATCATGATGTTGGATAATATTTTTAGGCACTAACAACAGAAGGTACAGATAGGCAAACTTTTTCTGTAAAGGGCCAGATAATAAATATTTTAGGCTTTGCAAGCCAGATGATCTCTCTTGCAACTACTTAAATCTTTTTTAAAAAGCATGAAAGCAGCCACAGACAATATATAAACAAATGAACATGGCGGTGTTCCAATAAAACTTTATTAACAAAAGAAGGCAGCAAGCTGTGGGCCATGGTTTGCTGACTCTTGGTATAGAGCAAGATAAAATAGCATTCAGCAAATATTACCTCAGTACAATGAAGTGATTTGACAGGATTTTTTGTAGCTCAGAGTCATCAATTAGTAATAATTTTGCACAAGATATAATTTTAATTTCACTTCTTTATAGTAATTCACACTTAAATTTCTATTACTTTGGATCCAATTGACAACAAAGTAAATGTCAAGGTTGGTAACTGTACCTTACCTCACTATGCAATTGTGACATGTGTTTTATGATTCCAGGCCTGGGAAAGTCAGAATTAAATTAACCTCAAGGCCTCTTAAGTGCATGGAACAGAGATGGAATAGTCATGTAAAACCAGTACCTTGAGCAGATGCAGCTTTCCTCCTGAACTTCTTGTACAAATTAAAAAGTGTTTTGTAAATAAGAAGCATTGTCTTTCTCCTTCCTTTTTCAAAGACAATGAACCCAGGCGAACTTTACTAAGTTTCCCCCTCTCAACGGAAGGTACTTGAATAAGAGAACCTGGTGATCACAAGAGTGAAGAACACACAGCAATTAAAATGTTGTCAAGTGAGAGCCATTCCTGATGCAATAAACACTAGGGTCTGTTTTCCGAGATACCAAGGATTTACTGGATGCACCATCGGAACAAATAAATCCCCTACACTCTGAGCAGAAGAAACAACACATTGTGTTTTAAGGGTCACACTAATTCCGATTATTTTCTAAAACATTTTAGACTTGATTATTCATCTGTAAGCTGGAAAATAAGTTTGAAAGAAAGCCAATTTGAATGCAAAGAACGAGGCACTTCTGCCGTCTGTCCTTGGTGATCTGATCTCAATCAACTTATGTCCTTAAGAACAAGGTACATATTGTACAATTACATACAGTACTAAAATAACATAATAAAAACCATATAGAGTTTATGCTTCCTGAAGCATCGACAGCATACAAATAGCATATTAATGTAGTTTACTCTGCATTTAAAAAATAGAATGTGCAATATCCGTATATTATAAAAATACACAAATTATACAATTCAATGCAATTTAGTTAAGGAATATTTTTCAAGGGCAGCTATTTCAGGTTATATTTAAATTATGTGTGATAAAAATTCTTTGTGAATCTAAATGGAAAAGAAACCTTGTAAAGTCTATACCCAGAACATTCTTGCAAGCAAAGCTATCTTCCATTCAATCTGAGAAGCTCTTCCTAGACTTTATATAATTTCACCCTAATAATGACCTCCCTCTCCCCCCAAAATAAATTCCAATCTAAGTGAAATAGCAAACCGAAAAGTACTAAAAGATTTTTCCAAATACCTTTGACTCTGACTTCTGAAATGCCCTGAGCCAGTAATATTTCTACTCTTTGTTTAACAACCACCCACCCCAAATGCAGCCTTACAAAGACTTATATCAGCCTCATAAGAACCATTAAATGCATATTCAACCCTTAAATATTAACAGTGGTCACCACTAAGAGATGAGATTGCAGGCAATCTGGTTTTCCCCTTCATACATTTTCTGGGTTTCCTGATTATTTTTTTTTAATGAGCACAGACTACTTCTATAAGTGGGAAAAAACACTAAAGTTCTTCACGTACATAAAATAGTAAAACTATGATTGTGAGTCATAAAACGTTCACAATAACATATGAATGTTCCAAACAGCACCTACTTTTTAACAGAGATCTAAAGATGTGCAGGGGTAAGGGACCCATGCCTCCATGCCCCAACTCCATCGGATTCCATCGATTTAGGTGAATGTTTAGGTGGGGCTGCCTGATAGGCAGAGCAGGGAAGTATTCGGGCCTCAAGAAGAGCGGGGAAGGAACCTTGGGGGAGGGTATGGAACGAGGGAACAAAGGCTTGATCACTTAAGGGACTGACCGGCAAGAGGAGAGTAAATGAAGGAGGTGGGGTAGGTGGGAGCATATGGGTAAAGAGAGCAGGCAGCAAGGAATTAAATTTGAGAAGTAAAGGAGAGATGGGGAAGCAGAAAGCAGAATGCTTAGAGAGGTAGATGAGCAAGTAATTGCTGCAAAAGGATTATACTCACGGGATTCACGGGACGGAATCAAAGCCAGAGGAGATCTTTCATGAGACCTAGCTCACCTCAGCATTTCAAAGAAGGGGAAACTGAGGCCTGAGAGGCTAAGCAGCTCTCCCAAGGTCACACCTAACTGAGTGGCATAACCAGGAGACTGACATGGATTCAGCAACATAAAAACTGACACTTGGAAAGGGAACGGATGGGAGAAAACAGTAAGCTCCAGCTTTGCCAGGGGTGGTCAGGAGTCATCCAGGGAGATCTCTTAGGGTGGAGCAAAAGACTGGGGCTTAGGACAAATATCCTGGGGGACAGAAGGATTTGCTAGTCATTTTCAGAAAGGCTATAACCAAGGTGATGAAAGCTTGATATAATGTGTTCATTGTTAAGTGCTTCTAGCATTTAATGATTTTATAAATCAGAAATTACAGAATACATAGCTCATATATTAGTAATTACTGTGAGTTTCAGCTTTGAGGTAAAAAAAAATGTTTCCTCGGCAACGATACACTAATACACTTAATCTATAATTGTTCATCTCATAGCCATCTATGACTATGTTGGAGACTGTGTGCATTAGGTATGTACAGAAATCCAAACATCTGAATTAAAAGTGAACAATTTTAACACCATTGGTTTATAAAACAATCATATCGGAAAAAACATAAGTGGATTTTTTTCACGTCATCTTATATTTGACGTGATGTTTCAACAAAACCTTGAGATTTGAAGATCCCTCTCTAGTTAATACAAATTAGAGAAATAATTAGAATTAAATTAGTAATTCTTCAGTGTCAGATCATTGCTATGATAAAGTCCTTCACATCTCTATATCAGCCTATCTAATAATTGGGGTCAACTTACGACAAAACTTCTGTTATTTCAATCCCTAAATTCCCACAGAGTGGCACTCAAGACCGGCTAATGCCCTTTTCCTTAATTCCACTCAGTAGTGACAAAGGACAAAGAGCAGTTTCCAGGTTATTGGGTTAGGCATTCTAGAAGGTCTAACTATCATAGCCCCATGGTAACAATGTCAGAGGGCACTGGTACATTGAAAGTATGCGATTTTGACTCTGGGAATGACTAAGGTACCAGAGAAGTCCAAGTCTCAGACCCAATGCATTTCCCTCTGAATTCAGTCACCTTTGTTTAATTTTCCTATTTCACATTTCCACAAGACAGTTTTGACTATGCACAGTGGGTTTTGTGCAAAATGTCAAGAGCGCCTGTACCTTCTATTAAATATTCACATATATCTCATGTTATTGAATATACTTACTACAAAATTTGGATCTTGGTTTTTAAAGTATAACCTCACAGGCACTAGTCTAGAAGCTTCTGTGAGTATTAGCTCATTTAATCTTCACGACAATCCTAACAGATAGGTACTACTATTAATTCCAACTTAAGGAGAGGAAACTGAGGCAAAGAGAGGTTAAGTAAATTGCCCAGCATCACACAGCAAGGAAGCAGCGGAGACAGGATTTGACCTTCAGTGACAGGGCTGTGCTGTCTTCCTATTATTGCGTCAGACACTTAAACATTTGCTCAATAAACTTTGGACAGATTTTGAAAAATAAATGACAGCAGCAGACCACCACCATGATACAGGCTTTTGCGTCCTTCCCATCAACTGTTTGATAACTGGAATCAATTTACAATAAAACTTCTGCTATTTCAATCACTAAAATCCCATGGGTGGATATTCAAGACTGGCTGATGCCTCTATCCTGAAGAGCCTTTCAGATGACCTGGAAGACTTATTTTTTCTAGTCCTCAGAATAAAAATTCATTTCAGATTGAAACCACGCACATTTTTGTGCACATGCATGTGCACACATATGCCGAAACGCACCTCATATCACCCCTGAAGTAAATAACACAGATACTAGCACACAACTAGAGATAAACTGTAGTCCATTTCATAGAAAAGAGAATCCCCAAAAGTTTAAAAGAATTAGAAAAAGAAAAAACACCTCCGTGGGTTTTAAAGCCCCTTAAGACTATTTAATAAAAGTGATCATAGGAGCGACCAGAGCAAAACCAGGCAAACTTCCCAAATTGTCTGTAATTGGATTACTGTCTACTTTCAGATCAAGCCTTGATTTTTTAAAACCACCTTTATTGAATAATTACTAAACAGACTAACTAAAGCAAACAATAGAGAAATATACTGCTGAAAGGCACATCATTATATCAACATCAATACCGTAATGACATCAGATATATTAATAGCTGACAGAAGCAGTACAGAACAAGCAATAAAGAACTTCTGGACATGAAGAAAGGGAGAGGTGGCTCATGATTGTTCTCCTCTAGGTGTAATGAAATGTGACTTATTCATTAAATTCAACCTTAAAGCATTTTTCATTATCGATGTCTTTTCAAACGTAGATCAAAACAGTCTACGTTTGTAGAAATATATTAAACGTTTATGCATAATAATAGTTTTTAATCAAAAGTCCTTTTAGCAACTGAACTCTAGTTAAAGAAACTTTTGTTGCCATTCTCATATATTATAAAGCTCAAGACAATTAGTATTTTTCAGTGAACTCCAAATACAAGAAAAATACAAAATAAGACACCTTACAATCAAAACTGCAATTCAACAAGTAATTCAATTTAATCCACTGCCCAGTTTCCAGGTATCTGTCATGGAAAGCAGCACACTAGGCAAGAGAGAATTCATAAACACTGCCCTTCAGAGTTACCATTACTGGGAGAGGCAGGCATGCACACGTGTACCGATAATACACAGAGGCTGAAATATAGGCACCAGGAGCAACGGGCCTTGGAAACGAGGAGGAAGGAAAATTCACTCTAACTGGAGGGAGGGTTGGGGGAAGATGAGGAGGAGATTTTAAAAGGCTCCTTAGAGGTGTCTGACCTGAGCCTGGTAGGACAAGCAGACCTTTCACAGGCACGAAAGAGATAGACAAGTGCATTCCCGGCCCCCAGGCTGGGGACAGCACACAAAAAGGCACAGAGGCAGGCAAGTGCCGGGAAGGCAGGAAGCCAATATGGTGACATATTCTGTGTGGAGGAATAGAGGGGGAATTAGGAAGGCCTGGCATTGTCAACACTATATTCCACTATTACTTAAAGAAAAATTAACATCGAAAGCCAAAAAGGAGAAAAGTTATCATTTCCTAAAATACACTTCCAAATTTTAACATATGTGTGATTTCTCTCCTTGTAAATAAATACTAGAAAATAGAACAGCATGTGTTAAATTTCTGAAGTACTCTGTGCAAAAATTAATGTGCACAGCACAAATAATGTCTTGTGTGATGAGGTAAGAAAATATTTTAAGCAGCACATTTTGGTAGGCAACAGAAACGAGAACATCTTCAAAGGAACTGGCACGTTATAAACAGAAACTGCATTAAAGGTTAATCCTAGTTCCAAATTTAAGTGCCACTCCTCACCAAGTTCAAAATTATAAATGTGGGCAATACATTGTCTCAGATCAATTCCAGGGGGCCTGCTCCCCCCACTCAGAGCACCAAGCACTTCAAAAGAGCTTGGGATGAGGTTTATTCATGCACTTTGGAAGGAGAGCCAAGGAGGAATTGGCACCGTTAGATAGGCTGTCGTTTCTCCAGCGTTTCCAGCACAAGTATCTTCAACTCTTCAAAAGCTTAATTTACTGGGTGATGCCCACAAAGCGCACCCCAACAACAAGATACCATCACCATTACCAAAGTGTGGCACACACTGAAGTGTGGTGGGGGTCGACTGCGAACCATTTCATCTGGCAACTGGAGTTACCAGTTGAATCAAATCATATCATGGGGGGCCGATCCAGAAGTGCTGATGAAAAATGGGAACAAAAGACAGCTGTTTTCACTTCGGACATTGTCCCCACTGCTATGTGAAAGGGCTTTGAGCAATGCAAGTTTCTCTTGGGCCTTTGCCTGGATGTCGTCACCACCTGGCACTGCCACTCCAATCGGCCAGACCGATCTGTCCTCCTTGGAGCTGTAGAGAACGTCCGGTCCACTGAGGAGGAGAGTCCAGTCAGAATGGAATTTACTGTCCCATTCGTGCTTTACTATTATTGTGTTGCTGTTTTTCATGGCCCCTGAAAAGAAACAGCACAAAGGTGGGCCTCAACCACAGCCTCAGACAAGGCCATGGGGATGTCCTGCATCGACAGCATCAATCACACAGCTAAATCAAGCCTGCTCCAAAACCCTGTCCTGGGTCTGCCAGTGAGAATGCGACAGTCACAGAGATCACTTAGATGATGGCTCCGCTGAGCAAGGGCTTACCTTGGCGGATGAAAGTTTGGCTGGTGTCCAGCAAAATATCACAGCCCTCAACGATCATTCTTTCTATGGCAAGGTTCTTCCTTATGTTTTCAGTGTCGCTTACTTCATCGTGCATTACCCTGTCAGACACAACACAGACAGGATCACAGGAAGAGATATTTTCCATGGCCCTCTCAGGTAGGCAAAGAAGAGCTCCATCTGGGAAGCTCAGTTCTGAACTCGTATCCATCTAACTGGGGCTGTGGGAGAAGCCGACTGGACCTCCAGGCTTCAACAAGTCATGAGCCAAAGCAAGGCCAACGCTCATCACGATCCCAAATGGTAAGCGGGTCAGTGATCAGTGAGTATCCTGGGAACGCTGCTCGTAAACGCAACAGGAAAGCAACGTATTATTTCATGAACAGCTTCCTTCGTTGAAGTTAGGATGTCATTTCTTAGTGGTGGAGTAAATGAAAGAACTTTATACCATTTATCCCATATAAGCTAGAGGAACACACATGTAAATAACTGTCTGAAACACTGAAAAGTCACCGACAAATCCAAAATATGCATTCTCTAGCTTCTTGCCAAAAACGAATACAAAAATGCAACTAAAAATCATTTTTCTATTATGCTGAAATAAATGTGAATATTTTCAAACTTAATCCAAAATACACCTAATCTCAATGACATAAATTTACATGCTATAAAAACATTTTCAAAGATATGTTTTTCTCTTGGTTAAAATTAATGAGCATGCTGATTCAGCACCATCTCAAGAGCTAGCACTCATGCAGGTGAATCTGGGAAGCTGGGCTGTGTCTTGCTTCTGTTCCCTGGACACACACATTAGGTTTCCACAGAGACTAACCAGCTGCTTTCCCCTTTATTATCAGTTCCCCACATACCTGGACAGTTCTTCTAATTTTGATTTAGCAAATTCCAGACTTTTCCTCTCCACATGCTCATGGGGCGTATGAGCGAGGAGTTCATGAAGTGTGATGATATACCTGGGGATCTGAATGCAAACAGAGGCCAGCGTGAGCAAGTGGTCAGGATGAGTAACAGGGACATTCTCTCCTGTGCTGTCGTGCCATCGTCACTTCCAAAAGCCCATCTCTAATCTTACAGCTTTTATTGTTTTACAAATATACACATTTTTAAATACATTTTAAATGAACGATGTTTCAAATTTTACACACTCACACAAACTTCACCAAGAACACACAAAAAGAGTCATCAAGTATTCTGTTACAAAGAAACAATTGCTTTTTTAGATTTTTTAATATAATCATACCTTTCTTAATCATAATTTTGAAAATTGGTTCATAGGGAAACAGATATAGATCTCATCAAATCACTTGAGTCTGTATTTTAGATATATTTGCTTGTTTACAAATAAATTTTAAAAATTGACAGTTCTGCTGCTGCAATGTTCTCTTTAAGAATTAAAACTCGGGAGAAGATACATTCACTCTTATTACATTCCGATTCTACTTTACCTCAACTCATCCTTCTAGCAGTAAAAAGTATTGTTTAATTAGATTATTTCCTTACACTTTTCTGTATGAACAGACTGTCTGAATTCTGTGAAAAGCGGAAACTTCACCGACCATATGAAGGTTTTAATAGAGCACAGTAGACATTTAACTCAAGTTATAGCGACTCAACACATTTATTTTTCACTGTTTTATAAACTAAATTATTTTAGAAAGCAGGGGCAGTGGGTTTAATTTAATTTAATTTTACTTATTTATTTAATTTTTTTGAGGAAGATTAGCCCTGAGCTAACTGCTGCCAATCCTCCTCTTTTTGCCGAGGAGGACTGGCCCTGAGCTAACATCTGTGCCCATCTTCCTCTACTTTATATGTGGGACGCCTACCACAGCATGGCTTGACAAGAGGTGCCATGTCCACACCTGGGATCCGAACCATCAAACCCCGGGCCACGGAAGCATGTGAACTTAACCGCTGCACCCCCAGGTGGCCCCTAATTTTAATAATAACATTCACGAACAACAGCTACCATAACGCTGCCCGCTTTGGGTCAGATCAGAGCTCGAGGTTTGCATGTGCATTCAATCCTCCAGTAACATAAAGATTATTTCTCCATTTTACAGACAAGAAAACAAAGTGGGAAGAGGTTTGGTAAATTGCGCAAGGTGGCCTCATAGCAAATGGCAGAGCCAGACATGAGCCCTCCTCTGACCAGCACACGAGCCCATGGGGTCTCTTCTGCCGGGACTAGGGTCTCAGCACTTGAAAGAACCTCTGAGAATGAAGAAGGTAAAACAGCTTCCCAGGGCCCTGTGGGTAGCTCCTTCCATTCTGTCCTGAGGTGTTGGCAGCTCTATCCATGGATCTGTTTTTGCTCTTGTGCAGGTGGTGGCCTTCACTGGGCTATGTACTAACATTTACTGAGTGCCCATGCATAGGTACAGAGAGCAGTGCCCTCAGCACAGACATCAATCTGCAGCTCACCCCCTGGGATCACGTCCAAGGGAATGTCATCAAGTCAAGGTTTCAGAAGTGCAGACTCCCTAGTTACAGGAGGGTGGGGCACGGGAGACTCCTCCCTCTGAAGGACAAGTGGAGGAGGCTTTCTGCCTCTCCATCCCATGAACTTCTCACTAAAACAGCCTGGAGGGCTGTTCCACTTCGCAGAAGTCTCCTGAGATAAGTACATTTTCAAATATCCCTTTTGCACAATGCCCCGATCAGTAATAGCTTGCCTCTTAAGTTAGCAGTTCTACGAGACAATCAAGGCGATTAACAGCAAATGTACTCAATTTTTCATAACAAAGTGGGCAGGAGTGGGAGAGCTTGGCTATGTATAATGCACTGAAACTCCACAAAACTAAGTTTGGTCAATAGCTTCATGATCCTCCCCCATTAAGGAAATCTACTTTAGCGAGCTCCTTGGCTCAATTCAAGTGGATGGATTTGAAATTCAGTAACTGGCCCTTCCCACTTTCTGGTGGAGGAACAAACAAGCCTGAAACTGCCAAAAAGCAGGCAAAGGACGTTCTGCAGAGAAGTGGATCATTCTCCAAAGAGCTCATCTGTATATTTAGGAGCTGATTATAAATCTGTTCCTCAAAAAAACAAGAATCATAGTAAGTACTGTCTAGATGACTCATAATTCTGCTTTCAATTATGGAACAATACTTGTCACTTGATAGTCATTAATTAGCGAGCAGTAAATAAGTCGCTAGGGCAGCAAGTGGCTACTTTCTGGAGAACATCTAACAGCGCTGTTCTTGTCAGAAGCAGATTTCATCATTGGCTTGCCTATGGACTTAAGAGCATCTGAAGCCGATTTAAACAATACTAGCCAAGCCACTGTCTTTGCTAAATAAAAATTATGTTAATGACTACAGTATTTTCCATAACAAATTTCTTGGCAACACTTGGACTTACTTGTCTGATAGTTCAACGGGGGACAAATTTACTACATCATTCAAATTCTACAAATCCTCCATGTTTCCATAGCCCAAAACAGTCCATTAAGAGCAGTAATCGACTTACTCAACAAAGGGCCCAGAAAGAGGTAGAATATAACGCTTTTCTCCTCTGCACAGACATAGGCTAAAAGTTGCCAATCACCTCTCCTCCTCCCTCTGCCTCACACCAACCTCTGTCCCCATATCTTGGCTCAAGAAAAAGTCTGTGCAGAGGCCCCTTGATGGGATGAACTTGGGTCACCTCTTCCATTGTTGTCCTACAGCAGAAAAGTACAGTGCCCCAGTCTCATCCTGTGGTGTCCAGCCTACACCAGAACAAGGCAGAAGTACCGAAGTACCACTGCTGACGCCATGTATGCAGGGAAGAAGATAGAGCTGGACCACCTGAGGGAGAAAACACCTTCAGGACTATTTCACCTCATTTGTGAAAGGACCAAAAGGGAAAAAGAAGGATAGAATGAATCTAGTAAGAAAAAACCTTCAAGCTTCTCTAATGGATGATTTCCCCAAATTGTTCCATGGGTCACCCCTAGGGAAAAGGCAGGAGGGAGAGACACCAAGTGAACAAGGCAGAGGAGAGACACCAAGGACAATGTGGCCCTTGGGCAGCAAACTGATGATTTTCCCCCTTGGTTTGTTCAAAATCGTTATGGGAAAGCAAAGAAGAAAGAGCACAATTCAGTGCTCTTTCAATTTGCACATTTCTTATAGTTGGACCAATTATAGCTAAATTGTTTAAGTTTGAGGCTTTTCCCAGAGCAATGTCTCTCGTAAGCTGAGGCCTTTGGTTACCCTGGTCTGGAAGAAGCCAAAGAATCTCAACATCTGACCCTTCAGCTAAATTCTAGGGCTTGGGGCCAGCACAGTCTTGGGGGCGGGGATGGTCCTAGGCTAACACCAGGCTGCTTGCACCACCATGCAGTTAACCACCCCAAACTTTCAGAACCTGTCTGTCCCCCTGGGAGCAGAGAGAGCTAGAGCTCTGGGGGATAACTAGAGCTCAGCTGCCTCAGTTTCGAGAGTAAGAAACAGAGATTTAGACTGGTTCAATTATCTCCCCCAATGGTATGACTGAGGGGTGAGCAAGACATCCAAGTCTCCTAAAGATTCCAGGTCCAACAGTCTTTTCTGACGTTATTCTATTCTAACTCCTTGGGGTTAATCAAAATGCCATGTCATTGTTATCGGACTTAAACTCGGGGGAGGGAGCAGAGGGGAGGGAGAGAGCATCTCAACATTTGTAGGAAGTCCGAAGGCCTTTGCAAAGCCCTATACTCTACAGTTTGGACACCTCAGCTAAAGTGCAAGTGTGTTCTGCCACTTTAAAACACTGAGAGAATCACAGCAAGGAGAAGTGAACAGACATGAAGAAGACATTAATGGGCTGTTAGAAAGGGAGCAAGCTACCTCTCTGATTGCTCCATGAGTCTTTCACAATTCTACCTTTAAATTTTCACCTGAGTTGGGGCTGCTGAACAGAAACAATTTAGGGTATTTAATCAAAACATAGAGGTAACTGCCAAAGATTCAAATTTGTTTCACTGTAAATAAAAAATTACAATCTGCATACGGTTAAAAAATAAAAGCAAATTATTTTTTTTGCTTCGAAGTTTTTCTTGTGAAATATTTCCTCAGAGAGGCAAAGAGTTCAAACAATTTAGTTCCATGAAAAAAACACAATAACATTATAAAGTTTCACTATACTTAAGTTGTTTCAAATATATCCTTTTGGTTTTTAAAAATCTTACTAAACTTCTATGGTGACTCCCACGATTTCAAGCAGGATTGACAAACTTTAAGACAAACAGTTACAAACCACAGCAACATTTCTCTCTGAGGCTAGAAAATGATCAGCCGGGCTCAGAGACGCCTGTTCAGAAACTCTCCACAGAAACCCTAACACTCATGACTAGGAGAATAGGCTCCCCACAGGACAATCTGGGGGCCTGGCCAGAAGCTCCGTAAACGCCACCATGAGAACATTCAATGCCTTCCCACAAGAACAGAATCAACACTTTTCAAAGGAGCAGGACACTCAATTCACATTTTGGCCTCTGTAGTTCTCACTCAAGAGCTCTTAACGGTAAAGCCCCAAATGTAGAAAGAACCTAAGTGGTGGTGGATGTGATCCAGTCCACACAGAAGTTGAAACATAACGATGTCTACCTGAAATTTATATAGTGTTATAAACCAACATTACCTCAATAAAAAATAAATAATAAAAATTTTTAAAAACTATTCTGAGTTATAGCATTTTGCTGTAATCAGATTGCTTTCTTTCTGTGAAAGAATTTGTTCGCTCCAGGGGGCTGGTGGAATGCACTCTGTAAATGCCCAGGTGTAGAAGATGTTTATTAGAATGCTAGCTGTATATGTGAACGAGTAGAGTATTATTTCATTAAAGATGTGTTCACCACTCTGTGGTGCACGGAGTGCACTATGTATGTCACATGTATAAAATACGTTTCCACAGTGATAGAATTCTGATGCATCTCTGCAGCATGATTTCAGGGTTACGACGTGTTCGTCATATGTGCTCTGTTTCATAAAATCAGTAAAGACCCATGTAAAACAAAAAGAGATGAGAGAAAGAACACAAGGGTACTCGACCCACTGGGTTGCTCTAATCCCAAAGTGATTATCAGAACAAGCCCCAGCCTCACTGCAGCAACCTGACCAGGGGCCAAGAGTCCCCAGGTGCAGCCAGTGCCTCTGGCTCCTAAGTCCCCACAGCCACTGTGACCGGAAGGTCCTCCTTTTGCTCCAGAGCTCCAGCCAAGGGAGACTCAGCAGCAATCACAGCAGGGCAGGAGGGCGGGAAGGGAAACAAAGCCCTTCCCAGCAGTCACTCCTCTCCCCAGGAACCTTTTATGCAACCAGCACACACTGGAACATTTGCACAACATCCTATTTCTGTAAACCTAATAATATTTTTAAACATGCTGGAGGAGGAGACTCCATGGAAGAAGTCTGCGTGGAATCTCTCTGTAAAGAGAAAATTGTGCTGCTTTGCAAAAAAATCGTTCTTAATTTAACCGTCTAAAAAATACCCAGTTTTCTTAGATATACAGTGATGCACTGCATAAATACGTTTCAGTCAACAATGGACCACATATATGACAAGGGTCCCATAAGATTAGTACCATACAGCCTAGGTGTGTATTAGGCTACACCATCTAGGTTTGTGTAAGTACACTCTACGATGTTCGCACAATGATGAAATCACCTAATGACGCATGCCTACTGGACAGAGAACATGTGACCTAAGTTTATTTATCTCAGGGTCAAGCTCAAGGTGACAAGACGATACGTATGTGCCATAATTCCTCACAGGGGATACTTGCACATCTCACTCTGGCCACACTGGGTATCAGTAACACCAAGTTGGAATCAATGACTTAGAAAATGCAGCCCAGATGACTCACCTGAAACATTGGATAGGTCAAGAACGTTTCCAGCATCCTCCCCTCACAGGCAGGGTTGGCTTCATACTGTTTTAAGAGTTTGTCAAAATCTCTATTTTGCTTACAATTGGCAAGCACTTGGAGGCTGTACTGGTGATTGCGCACAAATTCTTGATAAATGTTCAGCATGGGGAGCAAAATATCAAACAGATCAGCTGGAAAGAGGAAGTAAACATGACAGTTTCTCTTGGTACTCGGTAAAGTACCTAAGGCCTGGGGAAAGACTGTTCACTCAACAGGAATGGCAGAGGGTGGCTCCCAGGACCAGGTGTCATGCATGCACGGGGCCTCAGTCCGGACACCTAAATGACTGATCTCATAGAATGCACCCTGGGGCGGAGCCTGACTCCAGCCCCAAATGAACCAGGACAGGCCACGGGAAAGGCAAGTCCTGAGGCAGGGCCCAAAGGGCAAAGAGACAGATTTTCAGTGGCTAAGGGAGTTCACAGGTCAAAAGGAAGGGAAATTCAGACAGCTTTGGTCAGCCAAAGCTGTGATGTTATTTTACTCTAATTGTAGCCATATTAAGAGAAAATCCTATATCTCTGAAGCAGGCACTTACCTAAAATTAAAGTAGGCCAGTTTGCTATCCTTGCTTTCAGTCCTTGATGAAATATTTCATGAAGAAACATGATTGTTTCACTATAAAAAATGGAAGAATCATATAATTTAGCCACTATAAAGTGTCTATTTTGTTAAAGAAGTACACTGAGTCCTTAAAGTCTTAATAAATACATGATATACATGTCTCCTAGGGCCTCCAAAGTATACACCCAATAACGACATGAATTATATTAGCCCCCATAAAGCAATGTATCTTTCAGACCACCTCAAAAACTCAAAGAAAATTCTGAGCTAAGCTTCAAATATTGGAAGACAGTAAGGACCAAATCATTGTCATATAACCGTCTTTACTAATTTATAATAAAAATAGCTTTCTATGGTTAGAATATAGCACTTCAAGTGATAATAATAAAATAGTTATGATTCCTTTTCTCTTCAAATTTGATTCAAGATGATAACTCAGGGAGAGGTCTCTCTTTCACTAAAATGAGTTTTGACAGAAGGAGAGAGAGGGAAAAAATTCATAGCAAAGATTTGACAGAACTACTGTAACTGCTCCTAAGACACCCAAGACAGAAATGTAAAAGAATCTTCTGAAAAGGATGGAGCCCACACAGAGATACCAAAATGAGAACTACGCATAATTTAGGGATCCAAACTCCTAAAAGGGTCAAGAAGTGCAGTTACTAATGCCAAAATATCTTTTGCTTTCTCTCACTAGAATTAACCTACTAAAATGAGCCTTTGAAGGCTTTTCTGAACTTACACATTGACACAACCAAATACAGAATTATTTATGTCAGTGAAATACTTTGGTTTGTCATAACTCAAATTTCATTACAAGACACATCAAGGAGAAGTCCCTACTATTTCCAAATGGTCCATGAAACAAAAGAGACACTGGTTGGAGACGGTAATTTGTTTTTCTTTTATAGGATTTTAACTAAGCAGTTAAAATTGTTCAAGGATTTTAACCAAATCTAGTTTGATAGATATTATACATTACTCTTTCAATCTCCATTTCACCCTCCTTCTAGGTAGAGAGGCTGGAGAGCTAAAACTGCATTTCCCAGACTCCCTTGCAGATAGGGCTCCAGATGTAAACTCAGTTCCACCACAAGATGTGCTTGGTAAGACACAGGAGGCGGAAACAGAGACCATCTTCCCGCTGCTGAAAGTCAGTGGTGGAGACGCGAGTGTTCTAGGGGCAGTTTCCGTCCCCAGCCTCGGCATTCTAGTTTCTTGGTACCAGCTTCATGGATCTGAGAGGCAGACGAGGCAATGGTGGTGGCAGTAGTTTTCTAACCTCTGGATCACATCTATGGTGCTGTGCCCTTGAATTCAATGGTCAAGGAGAAGCTCCCTGACTTTATTCCTCCAGCCCTTCCAAAGGACCCTGTAAGCAGTGAATTCCCTCCACTCCATGGAAATATCACCAAAATGCTAGCTGTGTAGACTGAGGATCAAGAGTACCCCACATGTCCCTTCGGATGTCTCACACACTGGAGTGGTGTCCTTGCCAACTTATGTGGGGAAATCTCCCTCCCACCATGGAGCAATTCATTAAAAAACAGAATGCTCTTTAGATATTAATAAGAAAAGATGTCCAGGATATATTAAGTGGAAAAAGCAAGTATACGTTAAAGTACATTGCCTTTTATGTAACAAGGGGAGAAATAAGACTCAGAATTCATATTTGATTGGATCTACATCAAGAAACACTGGAAGGATATATAAGAAACTATTGAAAATGGTTACATATACAAAGTGGGAAAATGGGGTGGGCAGAGACAGCAAAGAGTGAGACTTCTGTGATTTGATGTTTTCATGTTATTTTGACTTTTCAATGATGTAAATGTATTATCTACTCAAAGACTATAAATAACTAACCTCTTAAGTGAAACACCCAAGCACTCCCTTTCCCCCTCTTCTCGCCTTCCTTTATTTTTTCCACAGCACTCATCACCATATAACATACTACCTGTTTGACTCACTCACTGTTTATTATCTGTCTTCTCACATCAAAATTTAAGTTCCATGAAGGCAGGGATTTTCTGCTTTGTTCACTGATGAATCCTCAGCATTAAGGACACCATAAATATCCATCGAGCAAATAAGTTTACTAGAGATTCTCAGGCCCTCTGTTAGGTTTTGCTCTACCTAATGTACTTCTGTATAAATTACATGAAAAGACCCCTTAATCAGTACATTTTCCTCAGTTTTTGAGGGAGATTACCTTCCCCAACACACACAATGACAAGAAAATATATGTCAAATAGAGAAGAAAACCAGAAAACTAGATTCTAAGACTCAAGATAAAGATATGCAAATTTGGACTAATGAAATACAAATGATAGCTTTCAATATCATAAACTCATAAAGATGAATTTATGATACCGATTCTTTTAAGAATAAAGCAAAAATTCTTTTAAGAAATTCAAATGGATTTTTCACATGGCTCTTTGATTTATGCCGAAACAGACCTGTTGAGAAAAATACTGCTGACGTCGTCGTGGCTGATGGGGGGCTTCTTGGAGCTGGCCGCCATCCGCAGGGGCCGGAGGAAGCCATTTACCAGGATGTACAGCTGGTGGACGTACTCTGACTCGGCCTCAACCATGGTGAATACAATCTGGTTTCTCTTCCTCATACTTTCAGCATGAGGAGAACAAATGTAATCCTGCACGATGGTCTTCCATTTCCTTCTACACAACCATCCTCGCATGAAGCTCTGAACCTATCAACAACAAACACAACATCAAAAACTGAAAAAGAATCTCAGGGAGGTGTGAGACTGGCTTTCTTGAGCCTGTCAATAAGGGCGTCCATCCTGTGCCATATAATACACTACTCTTTCCTTGGTGCACTAATGGCCCCACCACTAGGATAAATAATGGCAAGCTTCTTCCAGATAGCAGACAAAAGATGATTTCAAATACAATATTTTTTCTCAAGTTCACTAATTTCTTCCATAAGCTTAAGCTCTTTAGGCCTGCCTATATGGATACCAGAATATAATAACATTACATATTTACTTATTAACATTTGAAAAAAGAAAGAAATTGAAGGTTTATTCTTTAACACTATAAAAAAAATTTAACTGTGGTTAAAAAAAAGACATACCATAAAATTTACCACCTTGTTCAGTAGTGTTGAGTATATTCACACTGCTGTATAACAGATCTCCAGACCTTTTCATCTAGAAAACTGAAACTCTATACCCATCAAACAACAACGCTCCCTCTCCCCCTTCCCTCGGCCCCTGGTAAACACCATTCTACTTTCTGTTCTGTGAATTTGACTACTTTAGATACCTCATATCGGGAGAATCATACAGTATTTGTCTTTTTTGTGACTATCTGATTTCACTTAGCATAATGTCCTCAAGGTTCATCCATGTTGTAGCATGTGCCAGGATTTTCCTCCTTTTTAAGGCTGAATAATATTCCACTGTGTATATATACCACATTTTGTTTATCCATTCATCTGTCAATGCACATTTGGGTTGCTTCCACCTCTGGCTATTGTGAATAATGCTGTAATGAACATGGGAGTGCAAATATCTCTTCAAGATCCAGCTTTCAATTCTTTTGGATATGTCCCCAGACGTAGGACTGTTGGGTCATATGGTAGTTCTATTTCTAATTTTTTGAAGGACCTCCATACTGTTTTCCATAGCAGCTGCACTATTTTACAGTCCCACCAATGATGCACAACGCTTCCAATTTCTCTACATCCTCACCAACACATTATTCTCCGACAGCAGCCATCCTAATGGGTGTGAGATGATATTGCAGTGTGGTTTTGATCTGTATTTCTCTGATGCTTAGTGATGTTGAGCATCTTTTCATGTGTATATGATTTCTTCAAAGATGATATACAAATGGCCATTTCCCTATTATATGGAGAAATATCTATTCAAGTCCTTTGCCCATTTTTAATCAAGTTATTTGATTTTTTGTTGTTGTTGATGAGGTTTTTTTTTAAGCTTAAAAAATAAGTACTAGAGATTTGCTCATCTAACCTTTTCCTTTTACAGATGAGTAAACTAAATTTCACAGTAAGCCACACAGCTAGGAAAGAAACTGCAACCAGACCTGGTGCTCTTTCACCTGTCTTTTGTCAACTGTAAGGATTCTCTTTCCTAGCCACATAGGCAAAACACACATCAACAGTTTGCCACAGTGATTATTTAGTGAAAAGAAACATGAAATATGTTAAAAATCAATTTTGTAGAAAAAAGATAGCCTCTAAAATTGATCTGAATTCCCTAGGTATGATTTTAAAAATAACAGGCAAACCTGACAAAGTGCACTGGCCTAGGTGTTTTAGCCAACAGATATTTACCGAACATCTTTTAAAGGCCCAGGTACAAGCTGGGTGCTCATCAGACAGGTATATGTCATAATCCTTAACCCAAAGGCTCTGCCACTAACTTGATGGGTGACCTTGAATTCTGGTCCTGCATTTCCTCATCTATAAAATAATTGACAAAAAAAAAAAATCTGAAGTCCTTTCTAAATATAAGAAAAATTAGGGGCTGGCCCAGCGGCATAGTGAATAGGTTCGCACACCACTCCACTTTGGTGGCCTGGGGTTCAAAGTTTGGGATCCTGGGTGCAGACCTAGCACACTAGTCAAGCCATGCTGTGGTGGCGTCCCACATAAGAAAGAGGAAGATTGGCACAGATGTTGGCTCAGTGACAATCTTCCTCAAGGAAAAAAAAAAGGAAGATTGGCAACAGATGTTAGCTCAGGGCCAATATTCCTCACACACACACAAAATTATATGATAATTTATTAGAATTTGTTATATCTAAGTGGCAGATTCAGCAATGAAGCAGGTTGCAAATTCATATACAACTAAAAGCATTAAATCACTGTCAAATCCTTTTTTAGTATCGTTGTCTATTTAACACACTCTTACACTTTTTATTTTTTCTATACTATTTCACCCATATGGTCAAAATTATCATGCATTTAAACAACTACTGTTCTTTTGCACTGTTTAAAATTCTCTCACTATCTACTGATGCTGTCAGCATACTACCAATTTTCATACAGGCATTCATATAGCTGCCATACATCAAACAATAAAAATTAACCTCATTTTAGTAGAATTATGTGGAGCTATTATATGCACATTATTTGGAGAAATCTAATGAGAAATTCCTATGAATTATAACCAATTTCAATTTTTGACCTCTTAAAAGTTAAAAAATTATGTGGATGTTTGCTAAGCTCAGAATAGAGAAACTAATTTGTTTGTAAACACCCCTTTCCACAGAGACATTAGTTTGATTTGGTGATAGAAAGGACAATAGAGTTAATTTCAAAACCTATTTAATAAGTTCAAAAATAGATTTAAAAAAATTTACTTCTACTGAAAAATAAGAAGGTAGATGGGCCTGCCCTGGCGGCCTAGTGGTTACATTTGGCATGCTCTGCTTTGGTGGCCTAGGTTGGTTCCCAGGGGCAGACCTACACCACTTGTCTGTCAGTGGCCATGCTGTGACGGCAGCTCACATACAACAAGAGGAAGATTGGCAAAAGATGTTAGCTCAGGGTGAATCTTCCTCAGCAAAAGAAAAGAAGAAGAAGGTATAAAATGTAAAAAAGTATTTCGTTTATCATTAGTCTTCCATTTAACAGACATATTTTCAAAAATCAACTTAATTGAATTTTATGTTAAATAAAACCTTTCCACTTACTTGGGCAAGGATTACCTGCTAAGAAATAGCTGGTTCACTTATTTACTAATAGACCAGTTTCTACAACAGGACTGACAACTGTATTTTACTGATATCTTTGTTTTTATGCAACTGCATACTATTAAAAAAAGGCAATAGCATTAATCTTGTAACACATTAACATAAATGAAATTCCATTTAAAAAATTTTAAATTCTTAAGAAGGGAATGGTGTTATTTTCCTTTTTTTTTCTTGAAAACTGAGAACATTGCAACTTAGTCCTAAGAATAATTTCTATTCAAATTCTGAGGAATATTTAGTTAAAGTTTTGTTACAACTAAAGAGGAATAATTATTTAGCATAGAAGAACAGGAATAAGAAAAAATTAAAAAGAAAGACTTGAAGATGTATAGCCAAGAAAAGTTCTTTAACTGTGAAGCTTTACACATAATGTTAATAAAACTGAGTGCTTTACACAGGACGAGATTACGGAATTAAAACCTAGAGGACACAACTCAAACACGGTAGACTGGAGTGATGCCAGTGTCTGGTTAATTGCAAAAATTGTATAATTATAAATGACAATAAGATGTAAGGATCTGCTGATTATGTAGATGTTAAACAAGACAGAAAAAACAATAATAAACCAAAAATCTGAGCAGATGGATTGATTTACTCAATCTTCTCACATGTTCAAAAAAATCTTTTCCAAATAAGCACTCAAGATAAAAGCTAAAAGAAACATTTTTGAAATGTAATTAAAAAGATACTCCCCCAAAATATGCAAGCAGAACAAAATCAGGAGGTTCAACAGCACTTAGCTAACCCAACCGGAGAACACTATTGTCTTAATGACCGGTTCTGGCATCCTTCCCACACAGTCCAAAAGGAGATCCCCAGAACTGGAAAGAAATCTCAGGCTGAAACTTTTCCAGAGAATTAGCCACGTCTGGTCACTCTGAAGGGTGAGTCTGGGACCATTAGAACAGAAACACCAAGCTTCTTCTCAGCTCAGGGACAGGTTAGCAAAGACATCACTACAGAACACACAACTGGTCCCCACGCTCCCTCAGAGCCAGAAACCCCCGGTGTCCTACCTTTTTAATCTTCTTGATGTCTGGATCTTCATCTTCTTGATTGCTTTGGTAAGGTCTCATCCGTTCCTTGGTTTTATTAAGAGCGATAATCTATAACACAAAATTGGTCCATTTCATGATTTGGGAAATACTGGATTATGGCCACAACCCATACGAAGTTATGCTTATAAGGTAGCTTATGAGATGCTCAGGAACATTCACCTTTCATGTACCCCCTCTTCCCTGGGTGCTGAGGTAGGGGAAGCATGAACTTCACCCCAAGCCTACTTTGTTATGTTACTAACAAAGTGCTTATAAGAAGTGACCGTGGAAAGTGTGAACTGCAATCTGGGTTAGGAGAAATGTTAGCTGAAAATTCAGCCCTGACAGCCAGTGATGACCAGGCCAAGGCCTTCTCAGGAGCTCAGTGACATGCCAACCATATTGCCCAAAGTCAGCTGCCTGTAACGTCCTGTGGTCTCCAAATACAGCGACACTCAGCTCAAAGCTCTTGCTTCCCATAATCCACCTGTGGGCTTCCAAGTATGCACAGTACAGCTGACTCACAGGTCTCCTTGGGAAAATGGTAACTGCAAAGGGAACCTCAGAGCCCTGGGGCTGGTCCAAGCCAGCCAAGAAAAGGGAAAAGGTAACAAGGATTGAAACAGCCTGGAACCTCTTTATGTCTCCAGCTCAGTTCTGTGACCTGTGAAGGGCAACTCAAGACCAGGCAGACTCTCAACCACACTTAGTAAAAAAATTCTCTAGACTGCCGCTCAACGGCAGGCTCTCACCAAAGTAAGAACCTACACAGATTTACCAAGAAGCAGACACTCGAGAAGTTAAGAGATCATAATCGCCCCCTCTGACCTGTCTCTACATTTTGTCCCCAACACGAAATCCACTGCTCTGCCATTCTCTGGCAGGGAACAGGGACATAAAAGGAATGGGAAATAAATTATGGCTCCTGTCAAGCGGCCACACAAGACATACCTGCTACTGACAGTTTTTAGCTGCAATCTATATTCAGCCTAAAATAGAACATAGTGAAGACAGAGAAGCACACATAAAGAAACACTGGGGAATGTCGCTTGGTGCTGAGTTTCTCTCATGGAGTAAATGCCAACCTCTTTCACTTAGCAGACAAGCATCTGCTCTAGCTTACTGTGGCAAAGAAAGAACACAATAATTTTGTTTTAAATTACAGTGCCTGATATAGTCTTTTAAAATGCAGGTTTGTTAAGTTTTCTGTTGTTGTATTCACTATATCAAATTTCAGGCTTGAATTGGGAAGTTAACAACTCTAATGATATGGTGAACACGGTCTGCAACTTATCATCACCACAGAAGCAATCAGACCCCATTTGGGCTTGTACCCAGGCTCTGTCCTCTGGAGGTGATGCACAGAGGCTGCAGGAGGTAAAACCCCTCACAGGATTCACAGAATATGTCTTAGAGGAAGGTGTGAGGAAATGAAGAGGAAACTGTTGTCCAGTAACACTCAAAGTGACAAGGAAGTTACCAAGGCTGAGGAGACTGAATTGCTCTGTCAACAAGGATACAATTAGTAGCAGGTTTCATTCTGTGCTATTCTTCTCTTTGAAGCTAAGATGCTAAGGCATCTCTAGTGAGAGAGAGGGGGAAAATCTTGCTTTCCACGTTCCTCTTCAATTCCTCAGTTCTTGACTACCTCCTACGAGGAATGACAGGACAGCAAGGAACGGTTCACTCAGGTTTCTGTGTATAAACACAGGCACTTTGGAGACGGAGAGAACTCAGGCCCACCACCACGGCCGCGCACTCCATGGCCACCTTCTCCTCTCCCTTGGCATCAATCTCACTTCTCTGGAGAGGCAGGCCTGAGAAGCTCACACTCAAGGGGTGAGGGGAGAAGTGGAGGAAGGCAGGAATTCCAACTTCATGAAAAAATGCATCCTAGCAAATATCTTACACTTCAACCCAAACGTGTTTTTCAAAATTCTAGAGTGGAAAAGGTTGGACTCCTTAGGTCTAGAAAAAGTAAAGTTTTTCTGAATTCATGTTTAGTTCTTCCTTAGCTGTCATTTTGAAATTTAATTGCATCTATGACAAACTCACAATTATCATTATTACAAGAGTCAATCTGAAAACAGTTAAATATTATAGTCATCTCCTGAAAATTTGATCAAATGAAGGACATCAGGGGCACAAATATTTAAAAAATAGCATATTATCCTAGCATTTTGTTGTAGCACATTTACCTAATCCTAACATAGACATTAGATTTATTTCTAATGGAGATCAGTAGCCCAGCCATGTACATGTTGATGGCAGAGGAACTAAGTTTGAGATTAAAATTTTGCCCTGATAGGCTTGGGTAATCATGAGATGACAGTAAATGTGAAACAATGAGAAGGAATCTATCAACTGGGAAATACCTCTGATTTAAGCCTTTCGATTTCTGTATCTTGATCTTCAAGTTGGTGCCGGAGTTGGTTAGCTGCAACTTTTTCTGTCTCTACGATCTGAACTAGATGAATGTACTTCTGCATTAACACTTCCCTCTCAATCAATATGTCTGCATAACTTAAGAGAAAATTACACAGTTAGTCATTGATATATTGTTCTACTACAGTTCCATATAGAACAGCATATGCTACATTTAAAAAAGAAGCCAGGAACATAGCTCATTTGGCTAACTCTATTTCATACAAACATTAACTTTTGGCTGACATTTGGCATCCTTTAACTTTACAGAATTTGAATCATTATCCCTTTACATATCCTTTACTAAGACTTCGTTTAATGACGGCTGCCACCCACAATTTTATCATATAAGTGAGAAAAGGGCAAAGGAAATCTATTGCTTTATAAAGAATACAGTGCATCTCCTTTAACAAAGAAACTAAAGTATGAATTGGTAGCACATACTGCATTTCCAGGGATGATATTCAAAATATTTCATTGGGTAAGGCACCAGCCAACCAAAACAGACCTGCCACCAAGCAGAATGAATGCAGTGACCATGAGAACAGGCACTGACTGGAAAGAACTCTGATGACGTACCAGTGACCACCAGCGCTGCCTGGTTCTCTGCAGGATTGTGAGACTACTGACAACTCTCTTTACAAAACCAATACAAGCAAAAATTTCACTGTAGATTCTTTAGGCCCTAACTCCAGCAAGCTAACCTGTGTCCACTTCTTTGGCCAAGTGTGGTAAAGACAAAACTCTCTCTTAGATTTTTATTGATTATGCAGTTCTGCGGCATCTGGAATTTGGCTCAGATCTTCTTGCGCTATCAGGATGTTAAAATGTATGTTCCTTCTTTCACATAATCTTTCCCAAATGATATGATAACAGCAATAATTAATAAAAGTTACTATTTATTGAGTGTGTAGGATGTACCATATATATTCTCATCTTGTCCTCCCAGCAACCCCAGGAGAGAGGCTTTATCCATCCCAAATGTAAGAGAAAGATTTTGATCCTCACAGAGGTCACACAGCTGGCGGGCAGCAGGGTTGGGATTCAAATCAAGTCTGTCTGCCCCCTAGCCCATCTTCTTAACCCTTAGCTAAACTGTCTCTCAATGAGAAATAGCACACTGGACATAAACGAGAATGTTGCAGCAGACGCGTTTTGAGATATCTGCCCAATCTTCCTCCCACTTACCTCTTCTTCAGGAACTCGGGCCATGGCAACCATATCTATACCATAAAACCTGCCCTCATGACCACATTAAACTGGTCTAAAAAGATCTAACCGGCCCAAGCTAAACCAATTAGATTCCTTCTCCTTAGAATTTGGGATTGTGCTTCTGACCTATTTGCTTGCACTGAGATGATATGAAATTGGAAACTCAGGTTGCCATTGTTGGGAAGCCATATTTGGCCACATCCATGCCAAAACAAAGTGAGTCTGCTGAGAGAGAAGACAATAAGCATCTTTTCAGCAAAATAAGAGACAGGAGAGACAGAAAGCCTGCAACAGTAAAATAATGACTACCTGGGCTACCGTCGGCTTTCTAGCTTCTGGTTCCAGACACTCATGACATTTGAATATAAATTTTACCCTTGGGTTCAATGAGATATTGTTGTTCCATCTAATAAACTCTGTTTTTAACCTAAACTTTGAAGTTTTGAATAGGCTTGAATAGTTTGAAATAGGTTTGTGTTACTTGGGACTAAAAGAGTCTTAAGACAATTCTAAAATCACAATTTCAGTTCAATTATCTCAACATTCTCAGCACTTACATCATGTGTGCCATTAGCGTTAGAAAAAAACAGTGTCAGCAATATTTTGAAGTCACTTGTTCTAAGAAATTACCCTAAGCGAATAGCAAGAAAGGCTGTGTAAGCCTAAGTGGGAGGAAGAGAAAAGAAGAAAAAAAGGGCAGAATCTTCATAGAAATATACTTTTGGGAACTTTAAAGGGAGGACGTGATCATAGAGCATGAGAAAAGTAATTATCATAAAAATTCTGCCCTTTCTCAGCAATTTTAGAAACATGCCAAATTTATTATAAATATATTAGATCAGCATCAGATAGGAAAACAGTATTTTATTTTCTCTTATAAAAAGAAAAAGTCCAGTCCAGGATGTGCGGCTGAGTTCATGCAGACTCATCATCGACATCTGACTCCCATCACTTACAAGGCCCCACTGAATTGCTAGGAAAATTGTTTTCTGTTTAAAGAATGAAACCATAATAGCATTATAAAACAGAAAAATATGCCATCAACGGACCAGAAGCTTTATGAAATTCTATGAAGAGAAAAACTATGTAGACTCAGAGTGGTGGGAAAATTAAAGTAGAAGAAACCACACACGCAGACACCACCGAAGCATGGCTCCCACCAAAAGTGGCCAGAGAAGCTCCAGGCCCAGAATCAACAAATGCAAAGAATGCGAGCAGGCAAGGGGACAATCGTTAGGGCCTTTCACTAAACAAGTACCTTCAGAGCATCTGGAAGGTAGGCTCCCTCTTCCCACCTCCCAAAATAAAGAAATAAACAGCCTAAGTGGCAGCTGTGACATGCCCTCAGGTTATAGCCCAAGACATGCTCTCTGTAGAATGGGGCCACCTACCTAAGGAAAGCTCCTAAAGAGGAAGGTGGACTCAGAGAACAGAGGTTGGCTTTACTCCAGACATCCACTGGAGACACGAGGACGAACCAAAAAAGGAAAGGCCTGAGAGGGACTAGGAGTGAAATACTCTGCGTTAATCTTCTACTGTGTGACAAATTACCACAAAGTCAGTGGTTTAAACACCACATATCTATTATGTCATAGTTTCCAGGGGTCAGGAGTCCAGGCTCAGTTTAACTGGATCCTCAGCTCACAAGGCTGCAATCAAGGTGCCAGCCAAGGGCATTCTCATCTGGAGGCTGGAACGGTAAGAACTCTCTTCCAGGTTCATTCAGGTTGTTGGGAAGATTCATTTTCTTGCACCTGTAGAACTCATGCCGTTTGCTTCTTCAAGGCCAGCAGGAGAGCATCTTTGACCCCAGGGAGGGCCCAGTCCCTCTTTGAAGGCTTTCACCTTATTAAGTCAGCCCCACCCAGGAAAACTTCCCTTTTAATTAACTCAAAATCAACTGATTTAGGACCATAATTACATCTGCAAAGTCCTCTTTCCTTTGCCATATAATGTACTCTAATCAAGGGAGTGACAATCCCATCACATTTGCTATACACTAGTGACTGATGGCAAATGACAGGTTCCACTCATGCACACTAAAGGATATGGAATTCTATAGCAGGGAGTCCCAGCCAGGCTTCCTGCTGTCTGCCCACAAACCTGAAAAGGAAGTCTACACATGTGACAGAGACCCTGGATTCATTCACAGAGTAAACCCAGGTAAACTACCTGTAATAATCCACACGGTCCTTCATTTAGAAACAAAGATTGCTAGACACTTGAGAAAATCAACCCCAAAAAGAAAGGCAGCATCTAAGATGGCCCCCAGTGATTCCTGCCTCTGGTTTCATGTCCTTACGTAACCCCCTCCTCATGAGCGTGAGCTGGACCTGAGTCATTCACTTCTAAGAAACAGAATATGGCAAAAGTGATGGGACGGCACTTCCAAGATCAGTTTACAAGGAGACTCTGGCATCCATCTTGCTTGCTTTCTCTTGCTGTCTTGCTGGTTTGCTCTCAGGGAAGCCAGGGCCATATTGTGAGCTGATGTATGGAGAGGTCCACATACATAGAAATTGAGAGGCCCCTGGCCAACAGCCGATCAAGAACTGAGACTTCAATCCAACAAGTGATAAGGAAGTGAATCTCACCAACAGTCATGTGACTGAACTTGGAAGCAGATCCCTCCCCTTTTGAGCCTTCAGATGAGACTGCTGCCCTGGCCAACACCTTGGTTGTT
Source organism: Equus quagga (assembly GCF_021613505.1). Classification (NCBI taxonomy): domain Eukaryota; kingdom Metazoa; phylum Chordata; class Mammalia; order Perissodactyla; family Equidae; genus Equus; species Equus quagga. The sequence goes on from NC_060273.1 coordinate 126,628,816, forward strand.
GCCATGTGAGAGACCTTTGGGCAGAGGCACCAGCTAAACCTGCCTGGATTCCGGACCACAGACACTGTGCAGGGACAATAAATTATGTATTGTTTTAAGCATCATAGAGTAAATTGTTGAGCAGCAATAGATAACAAATACAGCCCCAAACAAAAAAACAGAAAAAATCATTAGAGGAAACAAGGCTAATTCAGGCAACAGAGACTTATTATCTTCACAGAGATATGAAAGAATATTAGAGCCATAAGGCAAAAAGGGGCTGCCATGGAAAAGAAGTAATTAGGTAACAAGAAGAGTTCTTGGAAACAAAAAATGACGATTAAAATTTTACAGGCCAGTGAATGTGCTAACCAATAAACCAGACTGAAACCTAAGCTGGATGGTTGGAGAGATAAAAAAGAACACTGAATAAAAATACAAAGAAACTGGAAATACGAAAGAAAAATTGAGTGACATGGGGTATAGATCCAGGAGTCTAGTATCTATCTCACGGGAGCTTCAGAAGGGAAAAAACAGAGGCTGTGATGGGGAAGAAATAATCAAGAAATGGAAGAAGCCTTCTGTGAACTGAACATGGCACAGTTCAAATAGAAAGGATAATCCAACAGCCAGACAGGATAAATGAAAAAACTTCATACCCTGACACATCCTAGTAAATATCAGAGCTCTACAGATAGAGGAAAATTTAAAAAGCTTTCAAAGAGAAACCACTGGTTATCTAAAGAAAGTGAGAATCAAGCTGAGTGCACTTTCTGTCAGTAACCTGGGATGCCACATCATAACAGAATTGAAGGAAAAATATTATTAACCTAAATTCCTCCATCCAGACAACCAATCGACCAACCAAGTATCAGGTCAAGACAGAAAGAGTTTACCAACCACCACACTTACTACAGAAGAAAAATTACAGGGAGGTTTTCCAACCAAACAAAACAGAAAAGAAAGACAAAAGATGACATGGAATGTAAGAATACAAGCCAAATGAGGTAAAGGAAGCTAGAAAGACACTAGAACTTGACACATGCAAGATTCTCCATTAAGGAGCAAATATTCAATTGCATATGATTATATTTCATTCTCTGTGGAAGCAAACACCAACCTTGATATTTTGGGACCTAACATTTGTATAACAATGATGTCAGTGTCCCTTATTGTTTTTCAATTTTCAGAATCAACAGAAGTTTAATTAAATTTAGAGAACAGAAGGTAAATGTTTAAAAGTTTATAAATAGAGAATAAATAATCATGAAAGTAATAAAACCTTAGGGTTAGAGGAGAGAAAAGAACAATAAAAACATTAAATGTCTTAATTTACTTATTTTTCATAGCAGAGAGTCAACACATACTGCCTAAAGTGGATAAATTAATAGAGGTTTAATTATATTATCTTGAGACAAAGTCAGCCAATTTAAGAGGCAAGAATATGTAAGTAACAAAACCAGAGTGGACAAAGGGAGGGGAGGTAAGAGGTATTGTAACGATGTTAAATTCGTCATCTTTGTAGCAGGGAGGCAATAATACCGCCTAAAATTAGTAAGCCAAGAAATAGACAAAAGGGCTTCATAGAATATATGAATATATATGAATATATTCATATATATGTGAATGAATGACTAATATATGTATGAATATATATGAATATATATGAATGACTAATACAGTAAAAGGGCCCTACTTAATCGAAGAAGTAAAAATTGTTTATCCAATCTGGTCAAGAGTTTCGGAAAATAATAATACTCAGTGCTGGCAAAGATATAGTAAAATGGACACTCTCCTGGAGTAAGCCATTCTAGAAGACAGCATCACAATAAGTATCAAGACAGATTAAAAATGTCATATCCTTTGTCATAGTAACCTCACTTCTAATAATCTAACCCAAGGAAGATAATCAGAGGCTTGCACAAAGATATACAAAGAGACAAGATGTTCATTCATTAAAATAAATACAAGAAAATTGAGACATAAGACAAACTAAGTATTCGTGTATATATAACATGGAAGGGGTTAAACAAGTAATACTACGTCTACACAATGGAACGATACAGCCATTTAAAATCCTATTTTTAAAGAATAGTTAACATAATAGAACATACCCAAGACCTACTAATAAATGAACAAAAAGACCCCAGGAGATTAAACATGATTTGTACATGCACATGCATACGTGTTCACATGGAAAAAAGAAAATACACAAAAGCTTAATGGCAGTTATTTACTCTGTGAGGTGGGAATATACGATGTTTAGTTCCGTCTTTATATGCTCCTGTGACTCCAAATTCGTTCTTTCATTCAATATTTGTTGAGTGTTTTTATGTACCCAGGAACTGTTTGAAGCACTGGATACAGGAGCAAACAAAATAGAAAAAAACAATCTCTGCCCTCATGGAATTTACATGGTAGTGGGGTGCACAAAACAGTAAAATAAATTTTTTAAATAATAGGATGTCATCTGGTGATTAGTACCTTAGAGGAAAAAGGGAGAAGCAGGATAAGGAGTGGGGGAGATGGGGTTAGAATTTTACCAGGGTGTGAGAGAGATCTCCCTGAGAAGATGGCGCTCGAGTAATGGCGGGAGGAGCGAGCCAAGCAGCCAGCCAGTGGAAGAACATCCCAAGTAGAAGGAATAGCACGTGCAAAAGCCCCGCGGTGGGAGCAGGCCTGGCCTGCCTGAGGAATGGCACAGCGGCCAGTTTACTGGAGGAGAGTAAGTGACAGGTAGAAAAGAGTACAGGATTCTAAAGCATTTAGGGCTCTGTAGACCAACAGGAAGTCTCAGATTTTCACCCCAGATGGGATGTTGAGCTCTGATCAGAGGTGTGGCAGGATCTGACTTTTTAACAGGAACACCCTGCTGCTGTGATGGGAAAAGGCAGAGGTGGGGGGTGGAGTGCAAGAGGAGAAGAGAGACCAGTTGGTGCCCTGCAATAATCCGAGCAAAAATGTTAAAGATTAGTCCAGCACCTGGCATGGAACCTGACGAGAAATAGTCATTCAAGTAAAGAGTCATTGTCAAATGCAAAAACCCACCTAATATGATTTATTTTGCATGGTTTCTTCTTCTTCACATAATAATTTTCATTTCTCATAATTTCAAATCATTCAATGTATTTCATTGGGTCTCCCTAGTTTATTGCTCTTGCTGGGATATCCTCTCAACTTTCAATCACCAAGCTTTCTTTTTGTATCCCATTACTAAATGAATATCTACTCCAGGACTGCATCAAATCAACTGGCAATCCATGGATGGCGCCCCTTCAATGTGATAATTTTCAGAGCATTGGTATTTCTATCTACTATATTTCCAATGTATGCTATCTGATTACATTTTCCAGTTGCTAGATAATACTCAAGTTTAAGAATTTTTGCCTAATCTATTCATTATTTCTGATTTGGTTTTCATTTTTTTTGTTATTTCGTTTGACTTCCACCAGGGGAAAAAATGGGTTCTCGCTGCCAAGGGAAATAATAAAATGAAGCCATATAAATCAACGTGATGAAAGCCAAACTCATCTGCTGAGCACCAACAGATGGCAAGTTTGAGGCATATATTTGGGAGTAAAATATTCATGTGCAATGTTTATAATCAAAACCAAACCACCACTACTCCATACAGGAGAAAAGACATTCCAACAGAATCCTAAAGACTCCAGGGAAGAGGCACAGGATAAAATCACAGGCCTTAACTATTTCCATTTTTATAGAAAACTATATTAGCTTAGCAAGAAGTTGTTAGATTGGCCAGAACCTCATCCTAGTTACTTTGACTGAAGACATTTTTGCTACAAAACACATATAACTAGATATATATGCTAATGAGATATATATAACAAGAACTATAATAAAATAAACTGAAAAGTCCTATAATAGGTAACTGAAGAAAAACTCCCACCAGCTCCAGGGTTATGCTCGACCTTACTGAGAAACCTTCAGAAGCAGCATTCATCAAATCAGAAGCATCGCAATGTCTCTGGGAATTGCACAGATCCAGTCCTGGACGGCAGCAGTGCAGTGCCTGTCTAAGCAACTGGCAGCAGCCGCCCTTGTCTAGGCAAGACCATCTCTCCCTGGCGTTGCTCCCCGCCACTTTATCCACTTATCGCCTCTCACTTTTTCTGACTCTCAAATTCTCTTACACCAATAGCTCCACTCCACTGACTAATCTACATGGTTTAGGTATCACACGAGAGTGAGGTTCTAACACTATGTCACCCCACCAATCTCTTCTCTCTCTACTCGCAGGCGCTTCTCTCCTAAGCTGTCCCCTTCACGATGAATGGAAAACTCAAGCATCCCTGTTAACAGAGACAAAAAGAGGAATCAAATTTAAAGACTAAAACCCTCTCTTCTAAACACTGCTCTTTCTTTCCAGTTCACCTTTAGCAGTTCATTACTTAAACATCTGACTAACTTTGAGGCACGTGGAAAGTCTTCAATAATCCTTTCTAAAATACAATTAAATATAAAAAACAAGCAAAATATTGTTATAAGTAAACATGACAGAAAGTCAATAAGGGTAAAATTATTAATTTGGGACAAACAAATTTTAAGGAATGCTCCTAAAAGTAAATACATTTTATAGTACTATGCTACAAAACTGAAGAAAATGTTTTATATCACAATTTATATTGATAAAAGTTATTTCTTTACAAATGTGCATAAATAGGTATTGGTAGAATTCTCTTTATGATCACCAAAAATTCTTTAGCAAGAGTATATATCTAACTATATTCATTAAACCCAAATGGATTAAAGGGGTTTATAAATTCTCATATATAATTTCTACTACAAGGACTTTAAACAAAATAACAACGGAAATAGGTGTTGGTGAGGATGTGGAGAAATTAAAACCCTATTGGACTGCTGGTGAGAATGTAAAATGGTGCAGCTACTCTGGAAAACAGTTTTGTAGTTCCTCAGAAAGTTAAACATAGAATTACCATGTGACCCAATAATTCTACTCTTAGGTATATAGCCAAGAGAATTGAAAACATGTATCCACATAAAAACTTGTACACAAATATTCATAGCAGCATGTTCATAATAGCAAAAAGTGCAAATACCCAAACGTTCATCAACTGAAGAATGGGTAAACAAAATGTGGTATATCCATACAATGGAATAGTACTCAGCCATAAAAAGGAATGGAAGACGGATTACGTTACAACATGGATGAACTTTGATAACATTATGCTAAATGAAAGAAGCAAGGCACAAAAGGCCTGTATGATTCCATTCATATGAAATGTCCAGAATGGGCAAATCCATAGAGAAAGAAAGTAGATTAGTGGTTGGGTAGGGCTAGGGAAAGTGGCGAATAGAGAGTGACTGTTAATAGATATCAAGATTCTTTTTAGGGTATTGAAATGTTCTGGAATTAGATAGTGGTGATGGTTACACAACCTTGTGAATATACCAAAAACCACTAAATTGTACACTTTAAAATGATGGATTTTATGGTAGGTGAATTATATCTTAATTTAAAAAATAATAATGTATTTAAAAAGCAATTGAGCAATCTCTCCCCAAAAGCACTATCTGCATTGCATTATAATTCAAAAGCTCTTTATGTGAAAAAAAAGTCATAGATGTAGTACAAGACAAAAAAAATGGCACAGGGGAATTCACAACAAATATGAAAGACAAATAGATAATATCTTTATCATACAAGGCACTCATAAACAAAGAGATAAAAAAAATACCAATGGAAAAAATAGGGAATAGAGATGAGATGACAATTCATATAGGAATTATAGACAAATATGAACAATAGCAAAAAACAGTCAATCTCCCCAATAATCAAGGAAATGCTCCTTACACAAAGATACCATTTTACACCCATCAATATAATAAAGAATTTTAAAAAGTGATTCCAGCTTTCTCATGCCCTAGTGGAGGGAGATTAAATTGGTACACATTTCTGCAAAGCAATTTGGCACTCTGCCAGGAGCAGGGGCTAACGGATGAGCGGTACACATTTGTGTTGAAGGAATTCAGGCTGGCAGAGACAAGCAGACAAACAAATCAATGCAACAATCTCATAGGTGCTTTGAGAGAAATAAGAGGTTACAGTGGGCGCTCAAAGAAGCAAATGATCCGTCCTTCCTACAGAGGGAGGAAGAAGATCAGGGAAGGTGATGCAGATGACTGAGAGCTGAGTCCTGAAAGACGAGTTGGTGTGGTCAGACGGGAGGGGACATCCCAGCACATTACAATTCCTCTATGTGGTGCTACCGCTGGAGCCCAGGACACAGGGGGAGGGGACAGCATGAGAGGCTCACAAAGGTCAGTTCAGGAGGGTCCTCGCTTGGACTGGCTCACTGCATTCCAGAATGTAGTAGGGAAGTAATAAATACCAGTTGAATGAATGAATGTTTTTTTCTTAAAGCAATATGGAAGCATTATACTGTTCTTTCTACCCTTGCATCTGTTTAAAATTTTCCATAAAAAGAAGTAAATTGAATATAATAACCAAAATAACTATAGGGAGCCCTGGAGTTCTTCCAGCAGATCAGATATTTTCTTCAGAAAGGGCACTCTGGTAACCATATGGAGGATGGATTAGAAGGAGGCAAACGTGGAAGAGAGACAGGTGAGGTGGCTGAGCAATAGCCCAGGGAATGGCTGTGGACATGGAGAGGAAAGGAGACCAGACGTCCCCAGGGTCAAATCCACAAGTGGTAGCTGATTGGATGTGAGCAACAAGGACAGAAGGTGCAGGATGACATTCTGCTGCCTTGAGTGACTGAGTGTATAGGAGACTATTCCCTAGGTAGGAAGAAGGGGATATTGAGAAAAATGAGCTTGGTTTGGACTTACTGAGTATCAGGTAACTCTGACCGCCATGGGGGAGATGACACATAGATAGTGCAGTATAGAAAATGCTGCAACACACACTAGAGGCAGTGTATCCTGGTGGTTAGGCACACAGCCTTTGGAGTTAGTCTGACCTGGATTTGAATTCCACCTCTGCCATTTATTAGACCAGTGGCCTTCAGAAGGGAATTCCAGCTCTCTAAGACCTCAGACTCAATGGAGATAGCACCACCGACGTCACAAGCAGCTGTGACTATTAAATGAGAAGAGTACATGGTGCACACAGCACAATACCCAACATAGAGGAAGCATGGAGAAAGGGTGGCTCCGTCCACGTGGTGGAAGCCTTGGGAGTGGATGCCAAGAGAGGAGAGAAGAGGCGCAAGGGAGTAGCCCTGCAGAGCAAGGACATTAAAGAAAGGGACAGAACACAGTGGGCAGTGAGAGAGGATGAGAAGAAGTGATGGAAAGAGTGAGAGAATCAGGAGCGAATGATGTCACAGAAGGAAAAGGAAAGAGAATTTTGAGAGAAGACTTAGATCTCCATATACTAATGTTAAAAAAAGAAACCTCCAACTTCATGTGAAAGGAAGGTTGAGAATAACGTGACTAGTAAATAAAGAGTATGTAATTATATAATCTATCTATCTATGTGTCTACATATATGCAAATATATAGAAAAACTAAACACGGGATTGTTCCCAGTAAATACCTTTGAGGAAATACATGGGCTTGGGGAAGGGCAGGGGGAGGGGGATATGAATAAAAACCCTAAGTTTTTACTCTCTATACTTTTGCATTGTTTAGTTTCTTTTTTTAGAGAGCTTGCATTTATGTATTACTTGTGTAATTCAAAAATAAATAAGTATGAATGGAATATTACTCAGCCATAAAAAAGAATAAAATCGTCCCATTCACAACAACATGGATGGACCTTGAGGGAATTATGTTAAGTGAAATAGGCCAGATAGAGAAGGACAATCTCTGTATGACTCCACTCATATGAGGAATTTAAAAATGCAGACAAAGAGAACAGATTAGTGGCTACCAGGGGAAAGGTGGGGTGGGGGGTGGGCACAAAGGGTGAAATGGTGCACCTACAACACGAATGATAAACATTAATGTACAACTGAAATTTCACGAGATTGTAACCTATCATAAACTCAATAAAAAATGATAAAATAAACAAATAAATAAGTATGAAATATAAACAGAAAGTTGAAGTTACATAAGGAAAGAAAAGGTTTGGAAAGTCATTGTTGACCCAGGTGACAAGAGTTCCAATGGAGCAGGGTCAGAAATCCATCCCAAAGAGCTGAAAAGAGCAGGAGCTGTGTGCAGAGGGAGAACAACCAAACCATTTCTCTAAGCAGCCTGGCTGTGCGTGCAAGAGAGGTCAGCAGCTGGAGGAGGATTTGGGGCTAAGGGAGAGTTTTTAATTTTTTGTTTGAAGGTGGGAGAGATTGAAGGAGAATCAAAGAATACAAGAAAAAAGCCAAGGGGACGGTAAATAGACTGGAACTATAAGAGAGAAATGGAATAACTGATGGAGCAAGAAAATCAGAGGGAGGAGGCTCACAGTAGACATTTGCCTTGAACCAGAGACGGTTCTCCTGGGTCAGCGAAGAGTCGGTGAGGGTGGCTCCCTCCTAAAGGTGAGCCGTGTGCCCATGAGGATGGAGTGCACACTCTGTGAATGCAGACACGCGGTCGTACTGCAGTGCCGGCTAGACACTCAAGTGGGGTGACAAGCTTCTGAAGCAAAAACACTGTGGGGAAGGGGCCAGCCTGGTGGTGCAGCAGTTGCACTTTCTGCTTCGGTGGCCTGGGGTTCACTGGTTCGGATCCCAGATGCTGATGTGGCATTGCTTGGCAAACCAGACTGTGGTAGGCGTCCCACATGTAAAGTAGAGGGAGATGGGCATGGATGTTAGCTCAGGGCCAGTCTTCCTCAGCAAAAAGAGGAGGATTGGCGGCAGATGTTAGTTCAGGGCTAATCTTCCTCAAAAAAAAAAAAAAAAAAAAAAGAAACCACTGTGGGGAATAGGAGAGATAACCAACAGGTAAAAGGACTAACAAAGGGCTGAAACTAAGAAAATTCAAGCCCAACTTTTCCCTATAGAAAACAAGTTCTACCATCCACTCAAGTGAAAGCTTTCATAGTTCACAAACATACTACCCCTTTTCTCTCGTGCTGCACTTTGCAGGCACTCAGGAAAGAAAACATTGAATTCTCTTTCACTGTGGCAAATCTGGAGGCAAAGCCCCGATAGAAGTTCTTAGTGGAAAAATACAATACCTCAAATGAAGAAATCCACATCTTCAGCTTTCTAGTCCTGATGGTCTTACTGCCACAAGAATAATACAAAATGAGGCTTTAGGAGCACTACAGGCTGCCACATCAGCGCCTTTTCTGATTTTCTAGTCCTCAAGTTTTGCTGTGATACATGAAGCATTTCAACTTTTCTATATATTCACTGTTTTCTGATTTGTGAGGAATTTCTCCAAGCACATTCTATAAAGTGCTAATTTTATGGGGATGATGTGATACACAGTAGCCTTTAGTGCTGGACAGATTTTATACTAAACGCTTAGCTCTAAATTAAGCTTCTATCCATTTACAAAGAATGAGGTTACAAGCATTAGGTGTTTGGTGTTGGCACAGTTACCACGGGGGGCGGGGGCGGGGATGTGTGTGGGCGTGTGTGTTAGAGAGAAGGGGGAACAAACTGAGAGAGACAGAGAGAGAATGAACAACAGGTGACCTCAGGCACACGTAACCAGAAGGACTACAGATAAAAACACACCAAAGAGGCTGGATTAGAGCTTTTTTTAGTGGACAAGACCAGGATTAATTGAAAGACTTAACCAGAGGATTGCGTCTTTCTGCTTATCAAGTTCTAGACTGACAGGATGAAGGAAAGGGCTACGTCAAGCCCTTGCCCAACTCAATCTGACATGAGCTTTGCGGAAGGGAAGCATATGCCAAATTCCTTCTTCCCTTGTGAATGCCCTCTCCTTAGAGGTAAGCCCAAGATCCACTTGCCACAGGCACACACCGAGGGGAAGAGAGAGAACTGAGGTGGGGGTTTGAGCACAGTGTCAGCTGGTAAAATTGGAAAGTAGGCAAAAGATAGTGGGACAATCTCAAACACCTGAAAGCATAAACCATACCTTCCGAGGGCCAAAAAAAAAGCTATGCACATCCCATGATGCACTGTACCAGACACAATATTCTCAATGCCTCTAACTTTTCACAAGCCCTCCTTCAACCTCAACCTTGGCAGAAACCCAAGCCAGCTCTCCCCTCAGGGCACACCTCACTTCTCTAGTAGCCCCACCACTCATTCTCTCATACCTTATATACCAAGGGGCAGGGAGATCCATCAGTATCACAGAGCTCCCCATGGCCTCTTATAGGCCATCATACTCTCCAATTCCCTTTCTGGCCAGGGCTCAGCATCTTTGCCCCACAGACCTGCTTTCATTCATCATTTCTCCTCCCAATGAATGACACCATCCAAGCTAGGAACCCAAGAGATGTGTTAGATGCCATCCTTGTCTAATATTGTTCACATCCAGGTGGTCACAAAGTCCTTTGAAGTCTACCCTGTACATCTCTGGAATACATTCTACCTCTGTTCCCAACTGTCACAGACCAGGTCCTTCATGTCTTATGCTTGGCCAGAATGGGAAAAACCTTGGAAGAGGTACATCTGGAGCCAACTGCAGGCCATGACTAACTGCCAAGGCTTCACCTGGTCAGTGTCTCAGTAGATGAAACGTGTGGAAAAAACACTGTGAACATTGTCTTTTCAACCAATGAGCCCCAAGTACCCACAATCAACTGGGTTAGTGTTTTTTATTTTCTTAATGGCTACAAGTAAATTAACCATGGTGGACAGATATGGCAAAGTGAACGAAGAGTAAATATCAGGTTATTGGAAATATCCAAAGTTCCACACATCGTTGCTATTAAATACTCTGGCTTCAACTCATTTAGACAAAACAAGACTGAGTCTTGCTAGCAGCTTCCCATGAACTGGTGCCAATAATATGTGGTGGAGTGATATTTTAAATGTGCCAGTGTTCTATTAGTATAATATGGGCCAAATGCAAGCAAAACCATAAAACAAGCTTCCTTGGCCAGGTCAAAGCTTCAAAATGGGAATTTAATTTCCAAAAAGATTTTTTCCTGGGCCAGATCTAAGGGAGAAAACATGCAACTCCCAGAAAATGACCCAAAGATTCTCTGAAAACAAACTAGAGCAGTAGATTCAGCTCTGAGGTAGAAAAGACAGTAGCAAGAATGTGATTTTCATGGTACACAAAAACAGCACACCGCAGGCCGGTACTGAGAAGCCATCCCAGGAAAACAGCAGTGACCAAGAGAGGGGTTCTGAGCAGCCTGTTTCTCTATAATGTCTGCAGGAGGATTTGTGGCTCAGAAAAGAACTAGTCTCAGACTAAAATAATCATCAGTTAATCAAAAGCTCAGACTTTTAAAAAGAGGGATCAGTCCGGTCGAACAATTTCCCACTGGGCACAAACGCTCATAGTACCGCTGCAGCCCCAAAGGTGGAAGCTTGTCTCCGTGCTACTGTGGGAGCAGGTGGTGGCAACCCTGAGCCTCTGCATGATCGCTTTCTCATCTTGTAGGAGAGCCCACAGTGCTGCTGTGGTCCCAAGGAGTGGTCCAGGCTCGGACCCTATGAGGAAGCCCAACCCACCAAGCACAGCAGCCAGCATGACCTTAAGAAGAAGCAGCAGCAGATCTACATACCCAGGTGAATGCTCTCCCAGCTGGCACAAGTGCCCATAATACCCCACAACTTCCAGCAGACAGGGTAGGATCAGAAACCCAGCTCCTGTTTCTCCCTAGCAGTAGCAGGTGGACTCTGTGACCTGACACTACCACAAATGCCCCAGCAAAAGATTATTTCATCAAACCCCAAAAACTACAGCAGCAATTCAGAGCAGAAGGAGAATGACAATCCTCCAGAAACCAACCCTGAAACAAAAATTTGCAATCTAAAGGACAGAGAATTCTAAATAGCTGTCATAAAGAAACTCAAGTTACAAGAAAACTCAGAAAGACAGTCCAATGAGCTCAGGAATAAAATTAATGAGAAGAAGGAATACTTCACCAAAGAGATTGAAACTATTCAATAAAAAACAAGCAGAAATTCTGGATATGAAGAACACAATTAATGAAATAAAAAATAACCTAGAATCCTATAAAACAGAGCTGATGATATGGAGGAAAGAATTAGTCATTTAGAGGATAGAAATATAGAATTGCTTGAAGTGGAGGAGGAAAGAGAACTAAGATTTTTTCTAAAATGAAAGAATTATTCAAGAAATATCTGACTCAATTAGGAAAAGTAACATAGGATTATAGGTATTCCAGAGAGAGAAGGGAGGGAGAAAGGAGCAGAGAGCTTGTCCAAAGAAATATTAGATGAGAATTTCCCAAACATGGGGAAGGAACCGGACTTACAAATACACAAAGCCAATAGAACTCCTAATTACATTAGTGCTAAAAGATCTTCTCCAAGGCATATAATAGTAAAACTGGCAAAAGTCAATGACAAAGAAAAAATATTAAGGGCAGCAAGGCAGAAGAAAATAACCCACAAAGGAACCCCTATCAGGCTTTCAGCAGATTTCTCAGCAGAAACCTTACTGACTAAGAGAGAATTAAATGATATATTCAAAATATTGAAAGACAAAAACTTTCAGCCAAGAATATTCTATCCAGCAAAATTATCCTTCAGACACGCTGGACAAATAAAAGCTTTCCCAGCAAACAAAATTGAGAGAATTCATTGCCACTAGACTTACCCTACAAGAAATTATCAAGGATGCCCTCCTACCTGACACAAAAAGGCAAAGGTCTACAAAGTTTTGAGCAAGGAGATAGATAGACAGTCAAAAGCAGAAAACTGCAGCTCTCTTTCAGAACAAGGAAGCAAATACTTAACTATAATTTAAAAGATAAAGGAAAGGAAAGCATCAAAAGTAACTATAAACACTTAAACTTAGTCACAAACACCCAAGATAAACAGAATAATTTGTAACAACAATCACTTAGAAAAGGAAGAGGAAAGGATTAGAACTCGTTTAGGCTAATGGAGATAAGAGGCTATCAGAAAATGTACTATCTCACCTATGACATTTTTTATACAAACCTCAAGGTAACCACTAAAGAAAAAAATCAAAGCAGAGCCACAATTCATAAAAAAAAGAGAAAGCTGAGAAAACCTCCAAAATGAAATGGCAGTCAGAAATACAAAGGAAGAGAAACAATGGAAACAACTGGAAAATAAGAGATAAAATGGCAGTATTAAGCCTTCATATATCAACAATCACTCCAAATGTAGATGGATTGAATTCTCCAATCAAAAGACACAGAGTAACCGGACAGGTTAAAAGACAGACCCAACAATATGCTGCCTCCAGGAAACACACCTCAGCTGTAAAGACAAAAATAGGTTCAGAGTGAAGGAAGACAATACTCCAAGAAAATGGCAAACAAATGTTTGCTATACTTACATCAGGCAAAACAGACTTTAAGATAAAAAAGACAATGAGAGACAAAGAGGGGCAGTATATAATGATAAAAGGGATTTTTCACCAAGAGGACATAACACTTATGAATATATATGCACCTAACACAGGAGAATCAAGTATACAAAACAACTATTAACAGACCTAAAGGGAGAAATTAACAACAACACAATAATAGTAGGAGATCTCAACACCCTACTTACATCAATGGATAGAACATCCAGACAGAAAGTCAACAAGGAACTAGTGGATTTAAATGATACACTGGATCAGATGGATTTACTAGACATAGAGAGAGCACTCCATCCAAAAACAGCAGAATACACATTCTTCTCAAGTGTACATGGAACATTCTCAAAGATAGACCATATGCTGGGAAACAAGGCAAGCCTCAACAGATTTAAGAAGACTGAAATCATATCAAGCATCTTTTCTGACCACAATGCTATGAAAGTAGAAATCAACTACAAGGAAAAAGCTGGAAAAGTCACAAATGCGTGGACGCTAAACAACATGCTACTGAACAACCACTGAATCAATGAAAAAATCAAAGGAGACATTAAGAAGTATCTAGAGACAAATGAAAATGACAATATATCAACTCTTATCGGATACAGCAAAGGGGGTCTAAGAGGGAAATTCACAGCAATACAGGCCCACCTCAAAAAACAAGAAAAGAAGTAATCTTAATCAAATAAGTAATCTTAAACTACACCTAACAGAACTAGAAAAAGAAGAACAAAGCCCAAAGTCAGCAGAAGGAGGGAAATGATAAAAATTAGAGCAGAAGTAAATGCAATAGAGACTAAAAAAACTGTAGAAAGAATCAGTGAAACTAAGAGCCAGTTCTTTGAGAAGATAAACAAAATTGACAACTCTTTAGCCAGACTCACCAAGAAAAAAAAAGAGAAGGCTCAAATAAATAAAACTAGAAATGAAAGAGGAGAAATTACAACAAATACTACAGAAATACAAAGGATTATAAGAGAATACAATGAAAAACTATATGCCCACAAATTGTATATCCCAGAAGAAATGGATAAATTCTTAGACTCATACAACTTCCCTAAACTGAATCAAGAAGAAACACAGAATCTGAATAGACCAATCACAAGTAATGAAATTGAAACAGTAATCAAAAACCTCCCAAAAAACAAAAGTCCAGCACCAGATGGCTTCTCTGGAGAATTCTACCAAACATTCAAAGAAGATTTAATATCTATCCTTCTCAAACTATTCCAAAAAACTGAAGAAGATGGAACGCTTCCTGATGCATTCTATGAGGCCAACATTACCCTGATATCAAAGCCAAAGAAGGAAAATCACAGGCCAAAATCGCTGATGAACATAGATGCAAAAATCCTCAGCAAAATACTGGCAAACAAAATACAGCAATACATTAAAAGGATCATACACCATGATCAAGTAGGATTTATACCAGGGATTCAGGGATGGTTCAACATCTGCAAATCAATCAATGTGATACACTACATTAACAGAATGAGGAATAAAAATTACAGGATGATCTCAATAGATGCAGAGAAAGCATTTGACAAGATCCAACATCCATTTATGATAAAAACTCTCAATAAAATGGGTATAGAGGGAACATACCTCAACATAATAAAGGCTATATATGACAAACCCACATGCAACATCATACTTAATGGTGAAAAACTAAAATCCATCCCTCTGAGTACAGGAACAAGACAAGGGTGCCCACTTTCACCACTCCTATTCAACACAGTACTGGAGGTTTTGGCTAGAGCAATTAGGCAAGACAAAAAAAAGCAGGAACCCAAATTGGAAAGAAAGAAATGAAACTCTTGTTGTTTGCAGATAATGTGATGCTATATATAGAAAACCCTAAGGAATCCAACAGGAAACTATTAGAAATAACCAACAACACAGGAAAGTTGCAGGGTACAAAATCAACTCATAAAACTCAGTTGCTTTTCTCTACACTAACAATGAACAAGCAGAAAGAGAAGTCAAGAATACAATCCCATTTACAATTACAACAAAAAGAATAAAATATCTAGGAATAAATTTAACCAAAGGGGTGAAAGACCTATACACTGAAAACTATAAGACATTATTGAAAGAAATTGAAGAAGGCATAAATAAATGGAAAGTATTTCATGCTCATGAATTGGAAGAATAAACATAGTTAAAATGTCAATACTACCTAAAACAATCTACAGATTCAATGCAAACCCAGTCAGAATCTCAAGGACATTCTTCATGGAAATAGAACAAAGAATCCTAAAATTTATATGGAACAACGAAAGACCTCAAATAGCCAAAGCAATCCCGAGAAAAAAGAACAAAGCTGAGGCATCACAATCTCTGACTTCAAAACATACTACAAAGCCACGGTAATCAAAACAGCACAGGACTGGCGCAAAAACAGACACACACATCAACAGAACAGAATTGAAAGCCCAGAAATAAAACCACACGTCTACAGACAGTAATCTTCAACAAAGGACCCTAGAACCCAAAATGGAGAAAGGAAAGTCTCTTCAATAAACAATGTTGGAAAAACTGGGTAGCCACATAGAAAAGAATGAAAGTAGACCATTATCTTACACCATACACTAAAATTAACTCAAAGTGGATTAAAGACTTGAATATAAGACCTGAAACCATAAAACTTCTAGAAAAAAATATAGGCAGTACACTCTTTGACACTGGTCTTAGCAGCATCTTTTCAAATACCATGTCTACTCAGGCATGGGAAACAAAAGAAAAAATTAACAAATGGGACTACATCAGACTAAAAAGCTTCTGTAAGGCAAAGGAAACCAAGAAAAAAACAAAAAGCCCACCCAATGGGAGAAAATATTTGCAAATCATCTATCTGACAAGGCGTTAATATCCAAAATATGTAAAGAACTTATATGACTCAATAACTAAAAACACAAACAATCCGACCAAAAAATTGGCAAAGGATATGAACACACATTTTTCCAAAGAAGATATACAGATGGCCACCAGACACATGAAAAGGTGTTCAACAACACTAATTATTAGGGAAATGCAAATCAAAATTACAATGAGATATCACCTTACACTGATCAGAATGGCTATAATTAACAAGACAAAAAGTAACTAATGTTGGAGAAGATGTGGACAAAAGGGAACCCTCATACACTGCCGGTGGAATGCAAACTGGTACAGCCACTACGGAAAACAGTATGGAGATTTCTCAAAGGATTAAAAATAGAAATACTATATGATCCAGCTGTCCCACTACTTGGGTATTTATCCAAAGAACTTGAAATCAACAATTCAAAGAGACCTATGCACCTCTATGTTCATTGCAGCATTACTCACAATAGTCAAGACATAGAAGCAACCCAAGTGCCCATCAACCGATGAATGGATAAAGAAGATGTGGTATATATACAATGGAATACTACCTAGCCATAAAAAAGACAAAATCCTTCCATTTGCAACAATAGGCATGAACCTTGAGGGTATTATGTTAAGCAAAATAAGCCAGACAGAGAAAGACAAAGATTGCATGACTTCACTCATATGTGGAAGATAAACACATGGACAAAGAGAACAGATTAGTGGTTCCCAGAGGGGAAAGGGGTCAAGGGGTAGGAAAAATGGGTAAAGGGGCACATACATATGGTGATGGATAAAAATCAGACTATTGGTGGTAAGCACGATTCAGTATACACGGGAACTGATAAATAATAATGTACACCTTAAATTTCACAATGCTATAAACCATTATGACCTCAATAAAATAAAAAATAATACATAATTCATTTAAAATTGAAAAACAAGTGGAGGGAGAAGATCCAAGATGGCGCCGTGAGTAGTCCTCTTTGTCTCTCGCCCTTCGAGTCTACAATTATTTGGACACTTATCGCTTGACAAAGGATATCCAGACAGCATCTCAGGACGTCTGAGACACCCACGCGACTATACATCGGAAGGCGGATGGACTTTCCTCCGGGAGGATGTGGAAATAGGTGAAAACTCTCCGACCCCGACGGGCAGCCTAGTACCCGCAAGCGGCTTTCTTCCAACGGACGCCCCCAGAGGATCTACACACATCTAGGGCAGGAGCGAGAACACAACAGAGGAGCGACGGTGGAAACAGGTGACCAGGACCCTACCTAAACCCCCCGCAATTACTCCTAAACGCAGAGGGAAACTTTGGAGTTGCACACCTGAGCCCACGGGGAGAGTCTCTCCCCGCCATTGGCGGGGAGACCCAGCCTGGTGCTCGGGGCGCCCGGAGGGTCCCAGAGAGAGACACGGAGGGCACGGAGGTCTCCCAGCTGCCGTTGCCCGCCCCGTGGGACTAGGGATTGCCGGAGATCTCGGAGAGGACCGGGGCGGGGGGAACTTTCAAAGGCCAGCTCTGCGACCTGGAGGGGAAGCGCCGGAGTTCCGCCAGGCAGCAGACAAAACTCTCTGTCTGCCACTAGCAGAGGGGCCACGCCCAGCATTCAGGGCTCCTGGCAGAGGCCCGGAGAGAAGCCCTGAGGGCGGGGCGACCCCCAGCTGCCGTTGCCCGCCCCGTGGGTCTAGGGATTGCCGGAGATCTCGGAGAGGACCGGGGCTGGGGGAACTTTCAAAGGCCGGTTCTGCGACCCGGAGGGGAAGCGCCGGAGCTCCGCCCGGGCAGCAGACAAAACTCTCTGTCTGCCGTTAGCAGAGGGGCCACGCTGAGCATTCACGGCTCCGGGAGAGGCCCGGAGAGAATCCCAGAGGGCGGGGCGACCCCCTAGCTGCCGTTGCCCACCCCGTGAGGCTAGGGATTGCCGGAGACCTCGGAGAGGACTGGGGCTGGAGAGAGTTCCAGAGACCCAGCTTAGTAGCCTAGGGGGAAACCCTACAGGCTCACAGCAGCCTTAGGGAAAGCCTCTGCACAGCACCAGTAGAAGGCACCCAGCCGCCAGCCACAAGGCTGGAAGACCCCAGGGCAAAAGCAGCATAGCTAGGTGTACTAACCACAGACTGTAGAAGATGCCAATAGCTCTCCTGCGACCCATAGAGGACAAGTGAGATTTGGTGGGTGCCGACAGCAACGGAGCGACAAATATAAGTGATCCCACCCCTGGCCGCTGGAAAAGCCCATAACACCGTTGCAGACCCCAAGGAGAGAGCACATCTAGGTGGGCTGCAACAGTAGGCACCTGCAGCCTGAAGCCCCCCTGTGACGGCCCCCACGGCAGAGGAGGGAATCCAAAGGGCCACTGTGGCTACAAAGAGGGGCCCAGGCCCAGTTAGCAACTACGGACAGGGTTCCTGGTTGGTGAAGTATAAACAGCTGCTCCCCCCACCGCAGCAGCTGAAACAAGTGAAAGGAGCAACTAAACTCTAACTCCATGAGGAGGCACAAATCAACAACATCAAGCAATATGAAAAAATACATTAAATCTCCAGAACAGAAAGAAAGTAACAAATACACAGAAAACAATCCCAAAGAAAATGAGATATATAACCTAAATGATGATGACTTCAAAACAGCCATCATTAAGATTCTCAATGAGTTAAGAGAGAACTCTGACCGACAACTCAACAAGTTCAGGAGCTATGTCACAAAAGAGTTTGATACGATAAAGAAGAACCAAACAGAAATTTTGGAAATGAAGAACACAATAGAGGAGATTAAGAAAAATCTAGATGCTCTGAACAGTAGGGCCGATAATATGGAGGAAAGAATTAGCAATTTGGCAATATAGAATTGTTGCAGGCAGAGGAGGAGAGAGAAGCAAGACTTAAAAGAAATGAAGAAACTCTCCGAGAATTATCAGACACAATTAGGAGATGCAACGTAAGGATTATAGGTATACCAGAGGGAGAAGAGAAGGAGAAAGGGGCAGAAAACCTATTCAAAGAAATAATGGCTGAGAACTTCCCAAATCTGGTGAGGGAGATGGATCTTCAGGTGACAGAAGCCAATAGATCTCCAAACTTTATCAATGCAAGAAGACCAACTCCACGGCATATAGTAGTGAAGCTAGCAAAAGTCAACGACAAGGAGAAAATATTAAGGACAGCCAGGCAAAAGAAACTAACCTACAAAGGAACCCCCATCAGGCTATCAGCAGATTTCTCAGCAGAAACTTTACAGGCTAGAAGAGAGTGGAATGATATATTCAAAAATCTGAAGGACAAAAATCTACAGCCGAGAATTCTCTACCCAGCGAAAATATCCTTCAAATACGATGGAGAAATAAAAACTTTCCCAGATAAACAAAAATTAAGGGAGTTCATTGCCACAAAACCTCCTCTTCAGGAAATCCTCAGGAAAACCCTCATTCCTGAAAAATCCAAAAAAGGAAAGGGGCTACAAAACCAAGAGCAGAGGAGATAAGTAGAAGGACAACAACAGAGAGTAGCTGTACATCAGAACAGATCAAACCATGGGACGAGAAACAAAGGAAACTGAAGAAAACCGGAAAACAAGACACAAAATGGGAGTGGTAGGCCCCCACGTCTCAATAATCACTCTAAATGTAAATGGATTGAACTCCCCAATCAAAAGACACAGAGTGGCAGGATGGATCAAAGAACAAGATCCAACAATATGCTGCCTCCAGGAAACACACCTCAGCCCCAAAGACAAACACAGACTCAGAGTCAAGGGATGGAGAACAATACTCCAAGCTAATAATGAACAAAAGAAAGCAGGTGTCGCTATACTAATATCAGACAAGGTAGATTTCAAAGCAAAACAGATAAAGAAAGATAAAGAGGGACAGTATATAATGATAAAAGGGACTCTCCACCAAGAAGACATAACACTTATAAATATATACGCACCCAACACAGGAGCACCAAAATTTGTAAAGCAACTCTTAATAGAACTAAAAGAAGACATCAACAGCAATACAATAATAGTAGGGGACCTCAACACACCATTAACACCAATGGACAGAACATCCAGACAGAAAATCAACAAGGAAATAATAGAATTAAATGAAAAATTAGACCAGATGGACTTAATAGATATATATAGAACACTTCATCCCAAAACAGCAGGTTACACATTCTTCTCAAGTGCACATGGAACATTCTCAAGGATTGACCATATTTTGGGAACCAAAGCAAACATCAATAAATACAAGAGAGTTGAAATAATATCAAGCATCTTTTCTGATCATAACGCTATTAAACTAGAAATCAACTACAAGAAAAAAGCAGAGAAAGGTGCAAAAATGTGGAGACTAAACAACACGCTTCTCAACAAACAATGGATCATTGAAGAAATTAAAGAAGAAATCAAATATTATCTGGAGACAAATGAAAATGAGAACACGACATACCAAATCATTTGGGATGCAGCAAAAGCAGTCCTAAGAGGGAAATTCATTGCAATACAGGCTCACCTCACTAAACAAGAAAAAGCTCACGTAAGGAACCTCAAACGACACCTAACAGAACTAGAAAAAGAAGAACAAACAAAGCCCAGAGTCAGTAGAAGGAGGGAAATAATAAAAATAAGAGCAGAAATAAACGATATTGAAACAAAAAAGACAATAGAAAGGATCAATGAAACAAAGAGTTGGTTCTTCGAAAGAATTAACAAAATTGACAAACCCCTAGCCAGACTCACCAAGAAAAGAAGAGAGAAATCACAAATTAATAAAATCAGGAATGACAGAGGAGAAATCACAACAGATACCAATGAAATACAAGAGATCATAAGAGAATACTATGAAAAACTATATGCCAACAAATTGAACAACCTGGAAGAAATGGACAAATTCCTAGACTCCTACAATCTCCCCAAACTGAATCAGGAAGAAATGGAGAATCTGAATAGACCAATCACAAGTAAGGAAATAGAAACGGTAATCAAAAACCTCCCCAAAAACAAGAGTCCAGGACCAGACGGCTTCTCTGGAGAATTCTACCAAACATTCAAAGAAGACTTAATACCTATTCTCCTCAAACTGTTCCAGAAAATTGAGAAAGATGGAGAACTCCCTAACACATTCTATGAAGCCAACATCACTCTGATCCCCAAACCTGACAAGGACAACACAAAGAAGGAGAACTACAGGCCGATATCACTGATGAACATAGATGCAAAAATCCTCAACAAAATTTTGGCAAACCGATTACAGCAATACATCAAAAAGATTATACACCATGATCAAGTGGGATTTATACCAGGGACACAGGGATGGTTCAACATCCGCAAGTCAATCAACGTGATACACTACATCAACAAAATGAAAAACAAAAACCACATGATCATCTCAATAGATGCAGAGAAAGCATTCAACAAGATCCAACACCCATTTATGATAAAAACCCTCAGTAAAATGGGTATAGAAGGAAAGTACCTCAACATAATAAAGGCCATATATGATAGACCCACAGCCAACATCATACTCAATGGACAAAAGCTGAAAGCCATCCCTCTGAGGACAGGAACAAGACAAGGGTGCCCACTTTCACCACTCCTATTCAACATAGTACTGGAGGTGCTGGCCAGAGCAATTCGGCAGGAAAAAGAAATAAAAGGAATCCAAATAGGTAACGAAGAAGTAAAACTCTCGTTGTTTGCAGACGACATGATCCTATACATAGAAAACCCCAAAGAATCCACAGAAAAACTATTAGAAATAATCAACAACTACAGCAAAGTAGCAGGGTATAAAATTAACGTGCATAAATCAGTAGCATTTCTATACACTAACAATAAACTAACAGAAAAAGAACTCAAGAACTCTATCCCATTCACAATCGCAATGAAAAGAATAAAATACCTTGGGATAAACTTAACCAAGGAAGTGAAGGATCTATACAATGAAAACTACAAGACTTTCTTGAAAGAAATAGGCGATGACATAAAGAGATGGAAAAACATTCCTTGCACATGGATTGGAAGAATAAACATAGTTAAAATGTCCATACTACCTAAAGCAATATACAGATTCAATGCTATCCCAATCAGAATCCCAAGAACATTCTTCACAGAAATTGAACAAACAATCCTAAAATTCATATGGGGCAACAAAAGACCACGAATTGCTAAAGCAATCCTGAGCAAGAAAAACAAAGCCGGCGGAATCACAATCCCCGATTTCAAAACATACTACAAAGCTACAGTGATCAAAACAGCATGGTACTGGTACAAAAACAGGTCCACAGATCAATGGAACAGAATTGAAAGCCCAGAGATAAAACCACACATCTATGGACAGCTAATCTTCGACAAAGGAGCAGAGGGCCTACAATGGAGAAAAGAAAGTCTCTTCAACAAATGGTGCTGGGAAAACTGGACAGCCACATGCAAAAGATTGAAAATTGACCATTCTTTTTCACCACACACCAAAATAAACTCAAAATGGATCAAAGACCTAAAGATTAGGCCTGAGACAATAAGTCTTTTGGAAGAGAATATAGGCAGTACACTCTTTGACATCAGTTTCAAAAGAATCTTTTCGGACACTGTAACTCCTCAGTTGAGGGAAACAATAGAAAGAATAAACAAATGGGACTTCATCAGACTAAAGAGCTTCTTCAAGGCAAGGGAAAACAGGATTGAAACAAAAAAACAGCTCACTAATTGGGAAAAAATATTTACAAGCCACTTATCCGACAAAGGGTTAATCTCCATAATATACAAAGAACTCACACTGCTTAACAACAAAAAAACAAACAACCCGATCAAAAAATGGGCAGAGGACATGAACAGACATTTCTCAAAAGAAGATATGAATATGGCCAATAGACACATGAAAAGATGTTCATCATCGCTAATCATCAGGGAAATGCAAATCAAAACTACACTAAGGTATCACCTTACCCCCGTTAGATTGGCAAAAACATCCAAAACCAAGAACGACAAATGTTGGAGAGGTTGTGGAGAAAGAGGAACCCTCATACGCTGTTGGTGGGAATGCAAACTGGTACAGCCACTATGGAAAACAGTATGGAGATTTCTCAAAAAGTTAAAAATAGAAATACCCTATGACCCAGCCATCCCATTACTGGGTATCTATCCTAAGAACCTGATATCAGATATCTCAAGAGTCCGTTGCACCCCTATGTTCATCGCAGCATTATTTACAATAGCCAAGACGTGGAACCAGCCTACATGCCCAGAAACTGATGATTGGATAAAGAAGATGTGGTATATATACACAATGGAATACTACTCAGCCAAAAAAAAAGACGAAATTGGCCCATTCACAACAACGTGGATGGACCTCGAGGGCATTATGTTAAGCGAAATAAGTCTGTCAGAGAAAGACGAACTCTATATGACTCCACTCACAGGTGGAAATTAGTATATTGAGAAGGAGATCTGATCGGTGGTTACCAGGGAAAAGGGGGGGTGGGGGGAGGGTACAGAGGGGGAAGTGGTGTACCCACAACATGACTAACAAAAATGTACAACTGAAATCTCACAAGGTTGTAATCTATCATAACATTAAAAAAAAAAAAACAAAAACAAGTGATCAATAAAACCATAACTTCTATTAAAAAGGCAGCAGTACCAAATCAAAGTCCTGTTCTCTGAAGGTGAAACGTTAAGTCAACCAACCAGTTGTTTAATTAGCACAACGTCAAGCGAAAATGGTTGACAAATTCCTTCTCCAAATCAGCTTCATTAATTTTCTGGCTCTGCTCATGAATGAACAAAATCAGGATGAATTTCACAGGTCCAAGTTTACACCAAAAACTCGACTTAAGGAAACTCAGGTAAAAAAGTTATTATCTTCCTGCTTTAGAAAGCAACACTTTAAGAAGCATCTCAATGCAAGAAGTCAACTATAAGAACTCAGGAATAAAGCAGTCAGATTAAAAGGACGTCATCAAAGAACCAGTCCGGGGCCTCAAGTCAAAGCAAAAACAAATTTAATGGACCAAAAAGTCAGAACATCAAGAAAAAAGATGAATTATTAACCATATCTTCAAGTCCAAAAGAGAAGTGAATTTTACCATTCAATCACGTAAACCGCTGAAGTGGTTTCTAAAGTCTGTGTCTCCTGACAAGATCACAGGTGCCCTGGTTTTGATCATACGTCAATCAACACCTAAATGTTACTGACCCATTTCCACATATACGACAAGGTTTTCATGGTACAGACAGAAATCTCTTACTTGAAATTTAACCATTTTTAAAGTAATTCATACTCTGTATCTGATTCACCATGAAACTTGCTTGGCAACTACAAAGGTGTTTAGGCTACTAATGGTACCTGGCTCTTCTGGAATAAAAAAGATGGACAAATACACATGCTTAAATTATTTACTTCATTTTAACTCCCAGGCAGAAAGGAACAGATGCAGTCACAAAGATTGTGTCTGGAAATGACCCAAACGCTCTGCTTTGCCAACTTGATACTGCTTTCATCTTTGAATTTTCACCTTTGAAGACCTGGCCTTCTGTCTCCAGCAAGTCCTTCTACATTAATCCTAAGTCTGGAGCAAAAGCCCCAGAGAGCACGGGCAGCAAAGACGGCTGAAGAGTGTGCCTGGATCATGACAACAGCAAGCCATTCCCAGGACACCTGGAGAGCAGCATTTGGTTGCCAACCCTGTGCATCTCTCAGACATTTTGGAGGGGAGGAAAGAAAAGGAACCGAAATCTTTTGCAAATAACATCTTCTACTCTTAGCCCTGACCTCACATAAATCCATTTTCATCTTTGAATGGAGGAAGAGAAAAAGACACAGAAGAAGACTGAACAGAAAAAGAGACGATAACGCAGAGAAGCGTAATACAGAACATTGGCGCAAGGTTCCAAAGTCAGAGTGACCTGGGTGTGAAACCTGGCTCTGCAGCTGAACAAGTTTAGATCTTTGTGTTGTATCTCGGCCAATCTGCTCAAGCATCATGAATCTCTGGTTTTCTCATCTGCAAAATGGGGTTAATAATACCCTCCTGGGTAGTAGTGAGGAATAAAAAAAGGTAAGTATGTAAAGCACTTAGCATGCTGCCCGCCACAGAGGAGGTGGTCCTTCGAACATCACTGAAGACAGAAGAGGGGAGGGGAGACAGGAGCCTTTCAGAGGAACAGTCTCAAGGCTTCAAAGAACAGTCTAAACTCACTCAGAACAAACGCCTCCTTCTCCTTATAATCAATCTGAAAATGCTTCTTGATCACCTACTGTATAATTAGCACTGTGCTTCATTCAGAAACAACGTGCCCTCGCCCTCCTCCTCACTCTCGAGGTGCAGCTCTGGAGACAGAAATCACACATGTGAAATACGTTAAAAAAATAACCTACGTGGTACTAAATCATTAAGTATGCCACATGTGGTGATGCAAGGGCTGCAGCAATTTGCAGAAGGGGCCCAGCGAGGGCTGACTTGCGGGGGAAAGTTTCAGTGGAGGTGGGGAAGGTGGTCGAGACATGAATGGACATTTAGAAGAGAGGGCATGTCAGGTGAAGAGAAGAAAATAAGCCCCAGCTCAAGTTTTGCCCTGGAAACACCAGCACATGAGCAGGGAGTTGTGGAGTGACAGAGCCTGCATTAGAGACAGGACAGGCAAAAAGCAGTAAGCGTAGGGACCATTTGAAGCAAAAATGGACAGGACTTTGGAATTTAATAAGGAAAATAAAAGACCAAGGTCTGCCTGTGTCTCTTTTGAATTTCTCGTTCCCTTCGGAGGCCTAGAGTGTTCCTTCCCACCTTCCTGGTATTTCTCAGGAGGAAGCAAAGTCATAGTCTTCTAATGGCCTTGACAGAGGCTGGCATCACCTTTCTCGATAACCAGGCTGCACAGGGCAGGGTGTACGGATGCAGCTCAGCTCAGGCCACATCCCAGCACGGCCCCTCACTAGGTGTGCGACCTCAGCAAGCAAACTACCTTTCCAGGCCTCAGTTTCCTTATCTGTAAAAGAGGGAGTAATTATGATACCCCTCTCACAGATTGTTGACAGGATCAGTGAATCAATAAATTTAATAAATTCCTTGATCAAGAAGTACTTAGAACAGTGCCTGGCACATAGGAACAAATCTACAAAAGTGAGCTATTGTCATTATTACTGTTATATCCATTACCTTTCGTCTTTAGCTGGAATAGAGCCATAGAAAGCTCAGAGTCATCTCACACAAGACCAAGGAGGAGGTATCCAGGGCTAACCCATCTTTGAACTGCAAGTTTTTCCAAAATTACCGCCAACAGGGATACTCCCAATGCAAGACCCAGACAATCCATGTCACACAGGAGTTGAGCCCATACCTGGCTTGGTGAATGGCCTCCATCCACTCTTTACCGTCTTGCTCCTCCTCACAGCGCAGCTCCAGTGGTTTCTGACCTTCGTGGCCAAAAAGAACAGTAAAGTAATACTGGAGAGAAAAACAAACAAACAAAGCTTAGTTTTACTTTTTTAAGCATGATAACACAATATTTCTCTACAAAGGGTATATGTTTACAAAATGCATCAGCATTATACAAATCATATTCATATTTCAAAATGTAATACCACTCCCAGTCCAGTTGGCAATGACTTTGCACCCAGAAGATACCAGAGGGTACATGTTAACACCCCTCAATAAGAGTCATCCCACAACATCTCATCAGATACAAAAAAGGTATTTGATAAAATTCTACACAAACATATGATTAAAATTCCTTGCAAACTAGAAAGTGAAATTTACGAACCTGAGAAAGGATATCTATGAAAAATTTACTACAAACATTTTACCTAATGGTGAACAAGCAACTCCCCTAAAATAAAAAATAAGAAAAAGATGGCAATTATCATCACTTCTGTTTACCAATTCTGTCTGGAGGGCAACATAGAAAGATAAAGTTAAAAAGGCACAAGAAATGGAGAAGGAAAAAGTAATTTTTCAGAGACTACATAATTGTCTATATTAAAAATTTGTGGGGCCGACCCTTTGGCCAAGTGGTTAAGTTCACACACTCTGCATTGGCGGCCCAGGGTTTCACCAGTTCGGATCCTGGGCGTGGACATGGCACCGCTCATCAGGCCACACTGAGGCGGCGTCTCACACAGCACAGCCAGAGGCACTCACAACTAGAATACACAACTATGTACTGGAGGGCTTTGGGGAGAAAAAGAAGGAAAAAAAGATGTAACCTTGACAACAGTTGTCAGCTCAGGTGCCAATCTTTAAAAAAAAAGAATTATCAAAAAAAATTTGTTGAAAACTTATTAGAATAAGAACATGCAACAAAATTGTTGGATATAAAATCAATACACAAAAATTTATTGTACTTTGGTACAGTATCAACAAACAGAAAACTTGATTTTGAAAACAGCATTTGCAGTAGCAAAGAAATATAAATAATTTAAGAATAAACCTAAGAAAATGTTTATCACCTCTAAAAAGCAAATTAATGTATAATTTCAGGGTATTCCAACAGAAATACCAAGAGGGTTTTTTTTTTTTTTTTGGTGGAATTTGACAAACTGAATCTAAAATCTGAGTCAAGGACGGGAGAAGCTTTCACCTTAAACAGTCCGCCTGAGGCTGGACATATTAATTACCGAACTGAGACCGTCTGGGAAGGAAACGTGATAGGAGAACATACTATTATATGAGGATGGTCAGAAAATACATCGGGCCTGCCCAAGACTTCACCCTGGGGCAGGAAAAGATCCAGCCCCACGAGCCGCTCCGCGAGGGGAACCGAAGACTAACGCAGAGGTCCTTCCGTTGTCCCGCCTTCCCACCCCACGCCAGGCTTCTAGGCATCAGCGTGACAGTTACACACTCAAACTTAAAACTAAAAACCTTCAGGACAATAATCCTGGAGATTAGACTTTTCAGCACAATTTTACCAAAAAAGGAAAACAAATGGCCAAGATACTTCTCAGGTTACCCGCGCATAAATCATCAGCCAATGGAGGGCTCCGGGTCATGCCTGTGAGATAATCCACCGCGCTTCCCCGCGGACAGGCCTGAGCCCCATAAATGACAAGCTGTCGTGAGTTCTTAAACCTCCTGTCCAGCCGGAGGACTAAATGCTATGAACATGGGGGAAATAACCTGATGAAAAGGTCACAAGAATGGGAAGAATTGAGTTTAGCCTGTATTCAATAAAGCTCCATTTAAATTTGAGAGGAAAAGAGTCGAAACTCAATAAAATAGCAAATCAGTGGCTTAAAGGGCAATCCTCTAAGTGATGGCATTTCAGTAACTGCTGGCTGCCACCCAAGCCCAGACGCCTGGTCCAGGGAGAGGAAACATTTAAGGAACCGGCTCAATCTATCGCAAGTCTGCAACCGGCACCTCAACAGCAGCTGCTGCTAGGGAACCCAATTAAAAGCCACCTTTAAAAGACAGAAAGGCAATTATATTAGCAGAGCACATTCAAAGGTTAGACCATGTCTCAGGCATAACAATGATGGAAAGAGTTTTGAGAAGTACATGTTACGTTTCCAGGAGTTTGCTTAATAAATTCAGCTGAACCACAAAAAATTAAACACTGCCTCTGCATGTACCTGCAGATTATTTGTTTTTAGCCACTCATCAAAGCTTTCTTTGTATCTTCTGGCCTCATTCTGATATGGACTCAGTGCACAATGGATCTCTGTCTCAGACCTGGGGCTTGAGGGGTCCCCTTGGGGATCAAAAGTAGCAGCAGAGACCCTAGATTACTCTGTGACCTCTCACCGGCTCCACTGTGGGAACCAGAAGGAATAGTCCCAAAGTACTGGGTCATCATGAAGTGCAAAAAATAACTGAAACGCTGATGATCTTGTTTATCTCTTTAAATTCAACAACTACAATGACAGTGAGTTTCTCTTCCTTCTCTCCCTGGATACTCTTAGCCATTCCCAAACTATTTCTCCAGGCAGATTCTCTCCCAGGCGCCAGCCCCATATCTGTCGCATTAGACAGCATTTCAATCATGTCCAAAATGGAACCCGCTCCTTACATTCCCTCCCGCTCTCCCACCCCCTAATGCTCCTCCTCCTACCCCTTGCCCTCACAACTCTTCCCTCTCCTCCTGTCTTTTCTCTGCCAAGTGCATCTTTAACCAAGAGTTGTCCAAACTAGGAACCCAAAGTCACCCTCAACTGCTCCCTCTCATCAGGTCCACATTTGGTTTCACCAGTGCTCCCTCCTAGGACTCTCTTCTGGCTTTTATAATCTCTCACCTAGATGACCGTAAGAGCTTTATCACGGGGTGACAGAGGCAACAGCTTTGAAATACCTTCCAATGGAAGTCCTTTTATCTTATATCTGGTCTCTCTCCCTCCTTGTATCGTTATTACAGCCCAAAGTGGGAGGTTAACGGCCCCTTCAGTAGGAGGACAGGATGACCTAGAGAAGTCTCAGTGAACTGGGAACACAGGGATAAGTGTAGAGAGGAAAAGTGGCAAAAGTAGAAAGAGAAAGCAGAAGGCAGCAGAGACACATATGGAACAGCTTCTCCCAACTTGGGGCTAAAATCTCAGAGAAGGGTGAGTTGTTAAAAGGGTTGATGACAAAGCCAAAAGCCAAGGAGCTTCTGTACCACTTTCTCTTTGGGGATCTAGAGGATGTCATCTCAAAGAATGTTCTCTTGCCCCACCCTCTACCCTCATGACAACATGGGGTGGTGACTCCATGGATGGTGACCATATCACGTAAATCAGTAAAATGAGTGTCACAGCAGTTAGGAAAGAAAGGGCCTAGGTTTCAGTTTGGCTATCCAGAGCCTCCCTGGCTTCTCAGTGGTGTGGATGCTCCCTCCCAAGTGTACTGTGGACGACTGTGGGGGGAAGGGCACTCTCAGACCTCAGGGCGGGCTATGCAGCTCCACGAGAGCCAAGGTGGAACCACATAAGCGAAATAGATAGGCTGTGACTGACCTGAGAGAAAATGGACCACAAATTACAGCAGCCACACACTTCAGCAAGAGATGCCAACAGATGCCCACAGATGCCCAAGGCAGAGCGAGGACAACACCAGAACCCAGTGGGTACTGGCAAGGACCCCCTAACCTCTGATATGTGCACACACACACACAAAACACTATCTCAAGAACGTGTGAGCCCCCACTCACTAAGACATCATCTCAGTGAAGCGCAGAGGGAAGAACAAATTACCGAAAGAGGACTTTCACATTATTGGAGCAGACTGAGTTTGCAACTCTCCACTAAATGCAGCTTCTTTTTTCTCCACTTATTAGTGTGGAGGGGGTGTTAAGGAGAAAGGTCAAATTTAGAAAAATATTTTCTTTGCACATCTAA
The DNA here is from genome assembly GCF_021613505.1 of Equus quagga. Taxonomy (NCBI): domain Eukaryota; kingdom Metazoa; phylum Chordata; class Mammalia; order Perissodactyla; family Equidae; genus Equus; species Equus quagga. The sequence continues at coordinate 126,659,355 of NC_060273.1, forward strand.
GTGTAGTGAGGGTAAATCTGAGTCATTGCCTCCAGTCTTAGCCAACTCCCTCCAACCCAAAAATGTGGCCAGAGTCCTCTTTCTAAAAGATGAATCTGAGCTTTCATATCTGCTTACAAACACTTGTTGCTATTCTCAACCTCTGAGAGCAAATCTTATGCAGCTGAAAACACCCTTCACAAACTGGCTCCATTCTCCATTTTTAATCTTGTTTCTGCCTGTTTTCCTCCAGTGCACGACATGCTCCAGCCACATCAACCTACCACTCCCCCAAGAAGACAAGCTCTTTCCTCAGCCTCAAGCTACTCACAGCTACTCTGTGGAGTCGTCAGACCCGGGTGTAAATCCTGACTCGTCCAAGTAGTAAATCAAGTTATGAGACCTTGGGCAAGTCACATAACCGTTCTGAGACTGAGTTTCCTCCTGGGCAGAACGCGGACAATGATATAGACCTTATGTGAATGAACTGTGGACACACAGTGCCTGGCATCCAGTGGCGCTTAACAAGGGTTGATTCTCTTCTCTCTCAGTGTCTCTCTTCAACTTGACATTCTTCCTCATCCCAAGCCCCTTCTCCACCTACAAATTCTCACTGAACTCTCATGACTCATGTCACTGAAATTTCAATTCCTCTAAGGCACCTTCTGGTAAAAAGGAGTCTCTCTTTCTGGGTTTCAGTAACCCCACGCACACTCTAGTCACATCGCTTTAGAGTTGTCCATGCATGTGTCCCTTCCCTGCCAGCCTTGTCTTTTTGTACCCGTGATCCTTGCACTGTGCCAGGATCACATAAAGCCCTTAATAATGTTTGGTGAATAAACAATTATCAATAAAGAAACATGAGGTGTAATTAACCTAATAAATTTCCTTCAAACAGCTACACATTAATTTTATGACTATATATTCATATCCAGGTGGGCATCCAGAGAAAGGATAAAAAAGACCCCTTAAGCTACCATACATGTATTTTTTTCATAAGATGGGAAAACCAGAACATTACGATGATCTCACAAACTCCTAGAAGAGCAGTAAGGACAAATACCATAGGTCAGCAGACTCACCAAAGATTCTCACCTCTCACCTACAATGACCATACGATGCCAGAAACACAACATAATGAACAGATTTAGGAAATTTAAATATTCAGGGTCTTACTGGTATCTTTGCAGCTTTATATGAATTTTAATTTTTCAGTTTTCTGGTTTTTATTATAATGATTTTGCCGCTATTTAAGCTGTGTGTTTTTGCAGAGAGAATAAATATAACCCAATAGGAGAAGACAAGCTCACTTAAAACTCTGGTCTTTATGCTTCTGCAAGTTAGAAACAAATATATAGCTAACAGGAGAAGATAGACTGAAAATCCAGTCCGGTGGGCCTTCCTTCCCCTTCTTCTCTGACATTGAAATGTTACTTGCAAGTGACTTCTCTGCCCACTGCATCTGGTCACCATTGCGCCAGCTGGTGGGGCATTAACTGAAGAAGAAAAGTCAGCCTTGTTGACTGTTTTTATAGAGTGGATCATTTCTCTACCACAGGTCTATCTCACGGGCACTTTTAGCTCCAGAGAAGATTTTGTGTAAATTAAAGGAGACTGATTTTCCAACTACTTTATAGACGCCATCTTTTCATATCACGGGTATTTGTAGAAGCTCATTCTTTACTGTTAAAACATGTCAAATCACCCAGCTACTTCTCCAGGTCTTCTTAGAAGCAAAGATGTAAGATGCTGAAGGCTTTTCCCCTTCCCTATTGGTTCAGTTCCTTTTCAACTCTGAAATTCAGAGGCTTTGCCACGGGCATATTAGCTTCAGTACAAGCTGACTTCACAGATTCATACCAGCATCTGAGCAAGCAGTGGGGTTCAGCAGAAGGAGCCCCAGGCAAGAAAGCAGGACATGAGGATTCACGTCCTGCCTTGGTGACACAGTGTGAACTCCGGCAAATTCCTCTTGTGCTCAGCTTGTTTTTAGGCCAAGTAAAGATAAGGCCACCTCTCCTACTAACTCCAAGGTGAAGATCAAATGCAATAATACACACCAAAGTGCCTTGTAAGTATGAAGCGCATCTTGTCATCACTCTGGTGGTGGAATTGCCAGATATCACCTGAGAATCAGTCACCTTGAGTCTGCCTAGGACACAGGACTCATTCCAGCTCTGCAAAACTGGGTAATTCAAGTGTTCTTCCTGCTTTCCTCTCCTGCTTTCCTCAGATAAAAGTGCATGGGAAAAGAAGAAAAGGAGGGATTAAAATTGTGAGCCAGCATACTGGGTACTTGGTGATTAAGAAGAGGTCTTACTGTTTTTGTTGTGATGGTTGGTTGGTTGTTGGTTGTTTTGTTCTTGTGGATATTTTTGTGATTGTTTGATATTCTTGATGGAAAGACTTGTAATTCTCCCAAAGGCTTAGAAAGGAGTTGTATTTTGAAGTTTCAATGACATGTAAGAGTTTTCTGAATGATTTGTCCCAACAGAAGCCAACACATAGACTGTAAATGTGAAACTATGAATAAAGTATTAGCATGTATAAAATCCACACTGTGCTACAATATCAGTGTTTAAGAAATGCCTCAGAATATATTCTTCTATTAAACAAAATTTAATGGATAGAAATTTAACTTAGAATCCAACTCAAAGAATATGAGTTTAACTGCTCCTACAGTAGTTTTCCTACCACCATAGAAACAAGACATTGTATCTGGCTTCCAAATTTCACAAAGAACCGAGTCAAATTAAACTGTGCTCATTGGAGAGTGATAAGGACAAAGGGTCAGAAAACCTGTCATTTTAAGAATGGCTAAAAGAACTTGATCTATCTGGTTGCTCTTCAAATCTTTGAAAGGCTATAATATAAAAATTGGAACAGAGAAACTTCCATTGACCAAGGGATCTGAGCTCCCATAAATCAGAAGGCATATTGAAATTTATAAAAAGGGAAGCATGACGCATGGTGGCTTATGTCATCATCTTCGACTCACAGGAAAAGGCAACGACTCCTCTCCACATTTCATTAATTCTCATACTACTGCCTGTCTTTCTCTTGTATTACCACTCCAGACAGGGACAGATGTTGCTGAAAATAACATCTGACCTATGTGATTGGCTTCACCCCATTCCCAGTCCTCCCGTGCATCTATTATCTTTAGAGAGAGACATCTAACTCCGGTCAGCCTAGAGCCACTGACTGAGTACATGTGAATTCAGTCACCACTGTCACAGTGAGGTGACTACACTTCATCACCATTCCAATGTCCATTCTATCCTGGCCTCTCCTGAACTAATCTGGGACTTCTAAATTCACTGGTTCTAAAGAATGAAACCTCCAAAACCACTCTGTTTCATGTCATCTTCATTACTTTCTCATTTCAGCCATTGGTTTTATTTATTTTCCGTTTCCCAACCATATTCTCATTTGTGCAAAAAGTGTGTATTATTAAAATGTATGCTGTTAATACCTGGGGTAGTTAGTACCACTTAGCAGAGAAAAGATTACTTCAACACAGCAATGTGAGCAAGTGTTAGAGCTCCTCTGCTTCTGCAAGTAAATTCTTGAGATGCTCTATCAAAGAGGTGCCATGGTTATACCAAAAAACTGGGCAGGAGAAATATGGATAATGAGATAGACTTAGATTTATCCTGTGTGGCTCCAGAAGGCACAAATAGGAAAAATGGGTTATAGTTAGAGATTTGGAAGACCTTTCTAAAAACGGAATGGGACGCCACAGCCAGTTGACCATCTCTCAGTGGTGTTTAGAAAGGGATTCTTGACATTGGAAAACAGAACCAGATGGCCTCTAATATCTCACACCACCAAAATCCTTTAGTACATGTAACATAATCTAAAATTTTACCATTAAGCTGTGCAACAGACGATGCATATAACAATGGCTAGGCCACTGTTCTGACCATCTCAATTTTTACTGCATGACAATTTACCAAAATGGGAATAAAATAAACTACATATCTAAGTAAAGAAATAATTAGTGCCTTTTAAGAGCGAAAATCTTTTATGACAATGTACCTGATTTATATTGGTAATCATTGGTTACACTTATCAAATTAACAAGGAAGCACTGTTGCATTGATGGTTTTTAATCAGACGTATTGGGTTCATAACATTATAAAAGTGACAGAAAGAATCCTTTGAAACGTTGTTTCATTTTTTACTTTGTAAGTGCTAACTACTCAGCAATAATTATTAGCACTTAAATTCATTGAGCAAACCTCAAATATGGAAGCCCTAATAATAATCATCAAATAATAATGATAAAATTATCATATATATTCAAAACGGCATAGCTCATGAAGCAAAAACTGGATAATACAAAAGGATTAATTAATGTATTTAATATATAAAGAAGTTTTCTAAATCAATAAGAAAAAGTCAAACATCCTAATAGAAATGTGGGGAAAGGAACATAATATTCATGTGCCCACAAACAAAAACAAAATAAATGACACAAACACACATGAAAATATGAAAAACAAATGCATATTAGTACATTAAGACCATTTTTTCAAATTGCAATTTTTAAAAATAATAAAACCCAGAGTTGGCAAGTGTAATGTACTGATTGAAATAGAAATGGTTACAATCTTTATGGAGATGGTTGGCAATTTGCATCACAGACTTTAAAATATTCCACTATTTTTATATAGGAATCTATATATCATTGAAATAATTAGAAATACATTCAAAGATTTATGTCCAAGAATGTTCATAGCATCATTAATAATAATAAAAATGTCCAACAATAAGGGACAAGTTAAATTATGGGATATTTAAACTGGAACACTCTGAGTAATTAAATTAATAATAATGCTCCCTAAGAATATGTTCAGGCTGGCCCCTGAATTGCGCATGCACAGGAAAAACTCCAAAGAGCCCAGTGCAAAGCAACAGCTGGAAGACGGAAAACACTGATCAAAGATTTCAGCTACTACCCGGCACAGGAAGACAGAGTTTGGAATTGAGTCAGCCAAGTAAACTGCCCGCTAGAATAAAAATGAACACTCTTCAAAGGAAAACAACAGAATCTAGAGTTTAAAATGTATCATCCAATATGTCCAGTATACATCAAAAAATTACAGTTGTGTAAAAAAAAAAAAACAGGAAAATGTGATGATCACGAGAAAATATGACACAGATGTTGGGATTAGCGGACAGGACCTCAAAGCAGCTATTAGAAATGTGCACAAAGGCAAAGGAAAAGACAGTCATAACAACACAGTCATAACACAGATGGGGAATTCCAGCAGAGACATGGAACTACAAAAGAGGACCAAATGGAATTTTAGAACTAAAGAGCATAACATCTGAAATGAAAAAATCAAATGGATGAACATAACTACAGATTAGAGACAGCTGTTTCAAACGTAAGAATAAATGTAGTAAACCTGCCACAAAGAAGCAGTGGATCGCCTTAAAGAATGGTACCCTATGAAAGCTCATTGTTAAGCTGTGCTGTCAGTTTGGACATTTAGCAGTGACAGCAGCTAGATCAGTCTTAGCAAGAAATCTATACTATTGGGCCAAGGTGTAGCCTCCATCTCTAACACAGTGGTCATTTTATTCATAAGCTCATTGTGTCAGCACTGGGGTGACCAATGACAGGCATTAGCTGACATAAAGTGCCAGGTCAGTTTGTTGATTTGGTTGTTTAGTGCCAAGTAAACTGCCTGCTAGAACAAGAAATGAACATTCTTCAGAGGAAAATAACAGAATCCAGAGTCCTTAAAATTCTCTGGTGGATGCTTCAGAGATGATCACATTGTGGACCCAAATGTCTACCCACACGCTTCTACTCACACTTTGTTGTCCCCAAACCTCTAATCCTTTTCCTTCCAGGCCCTTGATGCCACTCAGGCCATCCACCACTGCCCATAGGTCTATATATTTTTGAACCTCAGACCACTTCTCTTTTCACACAAAATGGATGACCAGATACATCACCTGATGGTCCACCCACTGGGACAACCTCCCCTTGTCACAGTCTTTCAAGACTGTGAACTGACTCATCCATAACTCATGCTTGGGCTTTCTCCTTCTCCTTCATCTAGTAGCACAGGATCCCCCAAACAGCCATAGGCATTGGCTGAGAAAGGGGTGCTGGTGTAACAGGAGTGAATGCCATGGAAGTAAAGAGGAAAAATTTTGTGTCAGAGTTGTCCCAGCTCAGGCTGAAATGGTGGGACCTTTATATAACCTTCAGCCACTGAATGTGGCTGCCTCAGGAAGGACACAACGTTGGACAAGGCAGCTCTCTGCAGCTGTGGTAGACTCCGAAGGAGCTGAGAGCTAGAGGCTGTCTGCTGACAGCACTCACCACAGCTGGGCAGCAACCACTTCTTTTAAGGGTGATCTGGTTGATGCACCTCCATGCAGGTGTCCATCAACAGGTGAATAGATAAACAACATATGGTATATTAATACAATGGAAAACTATTTAGCAAGAAAAAAATAATTACTTATACTTAAATGAACATGGATGAATCTCTCCCATAAGTTATTAACAATTACACAGGAAAAAATAATAACATTATAGTGGAGAACTCTGGCAGACACCACCAGAGCCAAGTGAACAAGGTAAAGAAAAATTATGAGTTCATACACATAGAAACAGGGAGAGAGAGAGAGACAAGGTAAATGGGGCAAAAGGTTCACAGCTAGTGAATCTGGGTAAAGGACATACAAAGTTTTTTAAAAGTTAGGTTGCTAGAAGGCAAATTCCCAGTCATATCTCCAGTCCACATCTGTGGACCTGCTGTAAAATTTCAGACCACCTGTAACACTGTACCACTTTCGTATACATGACATGGAAAGAGGTCAGTATTATGTCAGTAAGGCGAAAAAGCAAAATTTAGAGCAATAGGGGAAATGCAACTAACCCATTAATCTAAAACAAAAATAAATATATGGAACATCTACTTATATACAGTGTGTATGCTTGTAAATAGATAAAGAAATATATGGAAAATACATACTAAATAAAGAAAATGTACAAGCAAACCCCATCATGGAGTAATTCTACTTCCTAGAAAAACACTCGCGTGCTCAGAGAGCACATGCAAAGATGCGCATTGCAATATTGTTTTAATAGAAAGAAAAAAGGCAACAACCTAAATGTCTACCAACAAAAAAACAGCTAACTACACTATAGCACACCATGAATAAGTAGTTTAAGAGAATGAGTTCTATATGCACCAACATGAAGAGGGCAGGCAAGGAAAGCAAGCTGGAGAATAAACACAGAATTGGTAACATTTATGAGAAAGGATAATTAAAATAAGTGGAAGAAACATACCAAAATGTTAACGGTAGTTACTCCTGAGTAATTATTATCTTCTTATGCATACATTTCATGCATTTTTCAAATTAGCCACAAAGAGTATATCCATTTTAAAGATATATAAATATAAATACGTAGTCCTACGCATGATAAAGATGCAAAGAACACTCAGGGCCTATTAGACATCTTCCTCCTTTAAAACAAATATGCTGAAGCATAGCAATATGAAAAAGAGAGCTATTTGGTATGCACTTATTTATAAGTAGAAAAATATATAATGACTTGCTGGAATCCTTTATGTAAATAAGCGGACCTGAAGCACATCTGGTGGACATGCTTGGCTATTAAATACCATAGGAGCAGGATTAGGAAGGGAGCTTAAAATGTTGCCTGGATGTGAATCATAAATGATGGTTTTGCTGGGCCTCTTTCCCTAAAAAGACTTTTAAAATTAAAAATACATTTTCACCTCATTTGCTGATAGCTGAAAGCTTATAGCTGTCAGACATTTAGAAGAAAATGACAGTCTCAAATTTCCAACGATCAGAATGGCTAAGAATACCAAACTTCAGTGCTGGAAAAGAAAACTGACACACGTACCTGTACATCAGCAGAGCCTTATATTTTTGCTGCCTCTCCAAAAATCCTCAAAAAGCTAAACCTCCCTCAAATTCTCCAAAGCAGTGTCTTTAATTTAGTTTATGCTACACTCTTATTTCTCTCTGAGGAAAACAAAACAACTCAGTCTGTGCCTTATGCATTTGACTTTTTTTTCATTGTGAAAATACAAGCCAAATATCATGGCTTTTGTCTACCGACCACGTACATTATTTACACCTTATGAAAAAGTTTATTTCTTTCCTGACCATGAAAATAACACACATATATCATATAAATATAAAAAATATAGAAAAGCAAAATTAGAGGGGAAATTTTATCCATAATCCCAACATCACCCAAAGACAACCATTGTTCAATTTTGATGTATTTCAACCCAGTCTATTTTCTAAAACCATTTTAACATAATTGAGCTCATGCTGCATATGCAATGTTATCCCAGTGTTTTTCAAGTCACATGATAACCTAAGCATTGTTCCATGTTACTTAAAATGTGGTAAACATTCATAAAGCCTGTATAATGTTGCATAGAGAGGCTATAACTACAGTTTACTTAAATGTAGTTGCCTGTTTCTGAAACATTGAGAAGGTTTTCAATTATTCCTCATAACACCCTGGTACATAAAACTTGATATCTGAATTTTGAGTTAGTCCATTGATTGAGATTCTCACGAGTGGGCAAAAGATATGAATAGCTTGGGTTTTTTTAATTGTTTTTAGATTTTCTTTAGGGATCTTTGCTCCACATCTTTGCCAAAGTTGATGTGAGGCTGAATCTGACAAGCACGATAATTAGCTACTGAATGACATTCACACCACAATTTCAGCAACCAAGCGGCTCCATATGTGAAACCATAACTGGAAATTATAAGCAGTTGAATAGCTTATACTTTCTAGGACTTTCACTCTCAGGGGAGCTTCTTTCACCTGCATAGCACATGATGATGTTTATGCCTACACGTCCGAGCGTGATAATAATAACCAACATCTATTCAGTGCCTAACGTACGCCAGTACTAAGATGCCTCCTGCATTTGCTCATTAATTCTCACAACGACCCCTTGATTATTCCCATTTTACAGATAAGGAAATAGGCTTATAGAGGCGTGATGATCATCCGCAATGCCCCAGGGCATATGCCCTAAGCTGTAGGCCCTGCAGCAGTAACGGACTCACACTCGTCCACCCACAGTCCATTCCCTATTCTCTGTCATGAAAGCTTTGTATGTGGCAAAGCTGACCAGGTCATATGAGTCCAAAACCCAGGACTCTGACACGGAAGTCCACTCTGCTGAGACAACCCACCACAAAAGGATGGACCACATCAGAAGGAAGAAATAGATGGGCTCGAATCTGGATAGACAATAAGTATGTCCAGAAAATAAACTTCCAAAAATTTTCAAGTCTACACAGTTATATTCTGCCCTTGAATTTTACAATTCTCCCATCTGCTGCCCTAACCATTTCTATCCTCATTTCTAATCTTTACATCAACAGCCTAAGAGACAGGAGGTGCTACAAAAATGAAAGGAAGGAGGGAGGGAAAAAGAGAAAGGAGAGGAAAAAAATGCATTAAATATTTGTCAACCACTTTATTTGAAAAAGTGTCATGCTGGTATATATATAATATATATATGTATATATATCACACTCTGGTCTTAAGGACATTACAACTTAGCTAAAGAGCTAAATCAGGTACTCGTTAAACAATTAAATAACAATCTAAGATTAAATAACAGTGCAAGATGTGTCAAAGCGCTAAAATAAGCTCTATGAAAATCACAACCATCATTGTTCATTTTTTCAGGTTATTATGTATTGAGAGAGTTGGTCCTGTATATCAGACGATGAATCCTGATTTTTGCCTATTAGAAAATTTTTCCTGTAGATGACGACAATAAATGCTATAGGAGTTCATTGTACAAACAGATCAAAATACATGTGAGTCTCTCCCCAAGGCTAAGTCCCAGAGGACTAGAGCGTCCAGAGAAGAAGGACAGTCCAGAATACAGAAAGAGTAAGAGTGAACAGACTGGCAAGGACGAGGCAGAGGTCTCCTCTGGATGGTAGTGGGGAATTTCGGGGCTTTTAGACCCTCTCCATTACTGCCATTGCCAAGGGATGTGGACATTTCTGTTGCTCTTCTCACTCACATCTCCAATGCCTATTCCACCCCAAATGAGGAGCCCCATCTGATCTGCTGCTGGGCATTTCACATCCAATGGGTCGGTTTCCCTTGTGGATGGGGCCACTGCTTTGAAGAACAACATGCGGACGCCCTTCTCTCTCAGCTGCACCTGCAATTAGGTGAGCAAGGCTAGCAGTCATCATGGAGAGGCAGCTGATCCTAATGGTTGACACTGTTGCTCCTAATGCCAGCCTCCTTGGGTTCAGGTCCCATCAATGTCCCTTACGAACTTACATATCCGTGGGTAGGTTGCTTAATTTCTCTGTGCTTCAGTTTTCTCATCTAAAAATGTGGGTAACTGTCAGATCTACCTCACAGAGTTACTGTGAGGATTACACGAGTTCTCAAAGTAAAGGGCTTATGTACATGGAGCTATTCTCACTATCAGATGGGTTTGCCTTGCTCTTCATTTGCAGGGCCTGGGTACACAGGTTCAAAGACTCAGACTTAGGGAAACAGGAGGCTGCTTTTTCAACGTCAAGCTCAGGCCACATTGTCCCACACACAGTCGAGGGGTGAAGTGTGCCCAGATTAACAAATTGGCCTTTGTTTCTCATTTGATTGAATATTCCTCTACACATGGTCCATTGGTGAGAACCCTAGAGGAGAAAAGGGACCCAACTCCCAACAGAAGGGCTGTAAGCTTGCCTCAATTCATTTATCAGATTTCAAAGAGTTGCAGAAATTATTAGAAAATAAAATTTATTCTACAGGCAATAGTGCTTTATTATATTTTCTTGAGCTGGAACCATGAGATAATGAAAGCTGTGTTTTATAAGGATGAACCTGGCAGCTACACACAACCTTCTGCAGGAAATATCTGCATTCTTTCAAACCAGGGTTTTGAAAGGTTAAAAAACAAAACAAACACTTTTTTTCACATTTTCCAGTCAGATTTTTAAGGATTCTGCATACAGCACTGAATTTCATCAAAGCAAGAACTGTAACTTTGATCTCTTTAATCCCAGTGCCTGACACGTAGTGGGTCCTGCATAATGTTGACTGAGTAAATACAAAACAATATTCACCATAACCAAAAGGACCACTGTGGGAAAGTTGGGTTTTGACGGCACGAGTTAAAACAAAAAACTTGAAAAAAAATGTGAGGGAGTGTATGCCCAGCTAATTCGAACCACAATAGGAAGGGATGGCGTCCAGGAAACCAACACCAGGAAACCGACCCTGGAGCTCTCGGAAGCCCGAAAGAGTCAACACAAATTCTCAAATTGCTGAGCTTGAAAACCAGCAAGCAGGCAAAAGGAAACAAGTTCAACCTTCCTTCCAACACAGAAAAGAATCCTGGGAGCGTGTTTTCTGGGAAGACTTGGTCTATTTGAAACCACAATTAGAAACTTTCTGAACAGATTACATTGTGAACAGAATAAGCACATGATTTTGATGGCATCTAAATCAGTCAAAACACAAGAAGAGGAAATGGATGAGCAGCTCCGTGGTATGAAACTACTGATTTTAACCCATTTACAGCCTTGTTTCTGTCTACGGTGTTCAAATCCTTCTACTGACTTCTCCAGCTGGAGCACACATTTGGAAATACCTTTACAGTTTCAAAACTGTTGTGGCTTTCACAAAGCCATTTCCATCAAAACACTTTCCACTTTCAAAGGTCCTTCAATCACAGTCAGAAGCATCAAAGCGAAATCAAGGCAAGTCTGAAGGGTAATCAAAACAGGGTCCCAACAGAAAACTGTCACCTGAGTATGATTACAATTCAATGAACAACAAGCTAAAGTGCAAAAAGCTGACACGAAAGACACCAAAATGTTAAAGTAGATGTCTTTGGGTAATACAAATTTGAGTAATTTTGGTTCCAGATTTATCCAATTTTTTAAAGGGGCATTTACTTATTTTTATTGAAAAACATACAAACATTTAACTAACTAAGTAGATATTAAAGTACAAGTCATTTTCAAACTAGGAAACAAAAAACAGCATCTAGGGACTCCAGTGGGGTGTGGTTTGTTACTTAGACCTCATTGGAAATATTTTCCTTCATATCTCGAAAGCTTTTTATTACCACTGAGGAAAAATTTTTAACTTGGAAGGGACGTTAAAGATTGTCTGAGAAAAACTACCTCACTCTACAGCTGAGGAAACAGTGAATTTCCTAACACATGGCCAGGCAGGGGCAGACCTGGAACTCTGAACCACAATTCCCGCCTCCTGATCAACGCTTTCTCCAACACTGAGCCTACATCACCAAGAAAAGTGCCCCTTCCATTTTCCACATAGAAGGAAAAAAGTACTGCAAAATATAATGTCTCTCCACTCCTGGGCACGTACCCAAGAGAAATGAAAACATAATGTTCACACAGAGACTTGTATATGAATGTTCACAGCAGTATTATTTATAATAGTCAAAAAGTAGAAACAACTCAAATATCTACCAATTGATGAATGAATAAACAATATAGTATATCCATAAGAAGGAATGTTATTCAGTCATTAAAAAGGAATGAAGTACTGAAACATGTACACACATGCATGAGTGAGCCTTGAAAACATTATGCTAAGTGAAAGAAGCCAGTCACAAAGGACTACATATTACATGATTCCATTTATATAAAATGTCCAGAATAGGCAAATCCATAGAGACAGAAAGTAGATTCGTGGTTGCCTAGGGCTGAGGCAGGTTGGGGGCTTAGGTGATGCTAGCTAAGGGATGAGAGATTTCTTTTTTGAGGTAATGAAAATGTTCTAAAATTCACTGTGGTGATGAGCGCAGCTGAAAACAAATACTAAAAACTATCAGCATGCGCTGCACTTCTGTTCCAAGTAAAGAACAACACTGATGATGTCACGGTGAAGAGAAAACCATCATCTACATAGATGATGGTTTCAATCAGGCAATTTGTTGGCTGCACCGCAACTGGTTATGCTACCCAGGCTCTGGGTCTCCTGCCTCCATTTGTTAAGATGGTATATGCTCCAGCATCATTTCAGCTGATGAAATGACCAGTTTCAATAGGTGTGTATACCATCTTGTGGAACAAGCAGGATTAGCCACGAGAGCCAGCTTCTTGAAAGAACAGTACATTATTAAGGTGTAAGAAATCAATCTGCTTCAAATGGTTTGACCAAGTAATTAGGCGCCTGGTGGTCCTCACCCTCAAGCCAGTTGTAGAATGTTGCTATTGGACGTGCAGCCTCACAGCCTCACACCACACCCAAAACAGCCTCCTGGCGAGCCCCACTTCTCACCCACAGAGAACCCACAAATTCACCGGTAAATAAATACCACTCTGTGATCAGTAGGCAGATCACAGCCTGGAACAAAAGGGCAGGCAGTGAAACGTGCCACACCCTATCGCAGCTCAAATCAAACCCTGGTGCACCCCAAATGCAGTGACTGAGCATTATTTTTCCTCCCCTGTTAAATGACAGGAAACTGTTCATTGTGCTCCGAGTTCAGCAGCAGGTGAGAGCTTTGTTCTAGCCAGAGGCCTCAGACCATTCCAGGGAATCTCAGATGCTCCTAGGCTCTGACCAGGGCTGCCTGCCAACACGGACACGCAGGCAAGGACAGCTCCCAGTCCTCACTTCACCAGCAGCTCTGGGGCACAGACCCTGCTCTCAGGAGGCCTTTATAAACAGGAGGGTGGGGACGTGAGCCACAGACTGGCACCCTTGTTAGCACCACTGATGCAAAGTCAGAGGGTCGCCTCTCCAGGCAAAGCTCCCTCGTTGCTATCTCCAGGACTCTCGTCAAAGACCTAAGACAACAGCAAACCTCTCAGAAGGCTCAGCTTGCCACAGTCTGGGGAGGAAATACAGGCTTCTTTTTCCTAAAATAATTCAGAAAAAGGAGACATTCTGCTCTTTCGGTCTATAGTTCAGCCTCAGCAATGACCCTGTGTTACAGAGATTTCTATTCGGATGGCTGAATCAAAATAAATTGTTTTTATACAATTTTATTTGTCAATTATACCTCAATAAAACTGAAAATATTTGTTTTTATAAATGAAACATAAAATCCAAACCAACTTACTTTATTTAAAAAAAAAAAAAGCTGACTCTCTGTGATACATATAAAAAAAAGATTGAGATAGCTACTCTCCTCTGGCAAGTAGTCAATTACTTTGACCAAATTCATGTCCACTGGCCAAAGGAGTTCAAGGGACTCTCATTGACAGTTTCCACCTGGTTTGAAAACATCCAAAAAGCATTTTTTCCATAAGCAACCCAATGACCAAAGTCAGTTCTGGTTTTCTGCTTACCAAATCTGTCATCATAAAAGTAACAGAATGCCGATAACTTATTGCTGGGAAATGATAAATATTCCATTATCAAATATTATCAAATATTCCATTTCACTCTGTTAAGTGAGTTAACATCTTGCAACATCCCGGAAAATGATGGTTTAGTTACAAAATTTCCAGATCCACCAATGTATACTCTTATTCACATGATCTTGATATTCCACAATTACTAATACATTTTAAAATCTATATTGTTACTAACTAAAGGAATAGTAAGATTTTTTTCTTTTTTACTTCTTCCAAAGATGCAAATTTATGCAGTAGTAATCACAGGCCCTTCATTTTAATATCATATAATCTCTCATTTATAATGGCAAAATTGCATCTTCTGAGCCACAGAAAATACTAAGAATGGATAGGTCACCACAAGCCAGATGCTCCTTAACTATCCCTCAGTTATAGCTTTTCTTCATCATCAATCATTTAAAACAGATAGCAAACGAACGGCATTTCAATCACCATCTAGATATTTTAATAAATGCTTTGATCAAAACATAACACTAAATCCAGTATCCAGAACACAAATGTAGGAAAGAAAAGCAAGTAAATAATTAGAGGTATTGCAGGGAAAAAAGCAAGCCCTGAAAATGAAGTTGACAAATTAGATAACTACTCCCTCTATAAATGGGAATGGATGCTCAATGCTAAGATATGCCACCTTTACTTTCTCCAGTGAAGCAAAACTAGGAGAAAGAAAAGCTGGTTGATGATCCTTTCAAAAAGAGACTCCCCACTGAATCTATGCAGTAGTTTGCCAACTGGACTACTGATGCAAAGTCATTTGCTAAAAACTACAGTAGTAACCAAATTATCTAATTCTACAGACAGATGTCTCCTCAGTAGATAAACTGATCAGGTGAACCCATTTCCAAGTGAACTGTATGGACAGCTTCCTTCCACTCCCTAGAGGCCACCAATTCTGTCACCGTTCAAGAGGACACAGAAGACAAAGCTCTTGTTCAAACCAGCAGATGAGCGGAAGCCTCGGTTTCCCTTCCATGAAACACAGATTTCTGGGTGTCTACCATATGGCCAAAACCATGCTGGACGCTATCTATCAAGATGAGAAACTCTTCCTCTTAGCCCTCAAGGACGTTACAACCCTACAGCAAAACAGAGGCAAGAAAACAAGTAATAAATACGAGTCAGGGTAAAACCAGGTGTCATCAGGAAGTCCTCGAAAGAGGAGAACAGTACTTGTGTATGTCTATGAGAAAGTCATGTAGGCATCAGACATCTACATCAGACCCTTTAATTGCCCAGGAGTAGCATCTGTGCTCAAAAAGGAGGGAATCCTTGACTCTCAGGGTACCAAGGAGCATCTTCATTGTTCCAAAAGAAAAGTAACGAGGTCTGAGGGTGCTACAGACTAAATGTTTGTGTTCCCCCAAAATTCCTATTGTTAAATCCTAACCCCCAATGAGAAGGTATTAGGAGGTGGGGCTTTGGGGAGGTGATTAGATCATAGGGCTGAGCTCCCCGTGAAAAGGATTAGCGCTCTTTTACAAGCGATCTCAGAGAGATCTCTTGCTCCTCCCACCATGTGAAGACAGTGAGAAGACGGCCATCTATGAACCAGGAAACAGGCTCTCACCAGACACCTAATCTTCCAGGGCCCGATCTTGGACCTCTCAGCCTCCAGAAGAGTGAGAAATAATTTCTGCTGTTTATAAGCCACCCAGTCTCTGGTATTTTGTTACAGACTAAGTCAGAGGGTCCTAAAATGCCAGCGAAAACTGAGACATTTGTGTGTAAAAAGAATAAAACACACCAAGACTGCAGGGACACATTTGGCAGGGATACCAAATGGTGCACCTGAGGGCTGTGGGCTCCTGCAGTGAATCCAAACTTAGACAGCAAAGCAGCCCAACAAAGGGACGTAACTCACCACCCGAACCCGTCAGAGTATCTCATCCTTCGTTAAAATTATCCTAGAGAAGACCCACGTAATAAAGACTAGCTTCACCTGTAAATCTAACAGAAAAGACT
Source organism: Equus quagga (assembly GCF_021613505.1). Lineage (NCBI taxonomy): Eukaryota > Metazoa > Chordata > Mammalia > Perissodactyla > Equidae > Equus > Equus quagga. Next base: position 126,675,714 of record NC_060273.1, read on the forward strand.
TCTGCTGGAAGGCTATTGTCTGGATGACAGTTGTATTTCCCAGGAGACATACTAACAACAACAGAGAAAGGAAAAAAGCCTGTTGGATCACAAATATCATGTCCACCACTTTAGAACAATGCTTCTTAGCTAAGGGGCATGAATTCCCGAGTCTGGTACATGCCCAATCTATTTAAATGGTAAATGAGAAAAAGTATAACATAACTGTGCTAGCACTCACTGGTGTATAACTCAGCCGTGCAACAATTCACCACCCTCACAGCTCACCAGTTCTCATTTTTGAGGCCCCTAGCTCCAGAGTTATGGAGGCTAGGTATGGCAGCTGATGTCCAGCTATGCATGCTGTCCTGGCTTCGTCTGTGGTCTTCTTGTCGTCTGCTCAGATGATACAGTGTCAGGGCTGCAGCTGTGTTTGAATTCAGCTGGCTAACAACACTACTGGTTGTAGTATGTACACTGTGTACCTTGTTGAAGAAATCCAATTGAACAAAGCCTTCTTTGTTGAGTAATTAGCATGCAGAGCTGCATAGAATACAACCAAGACAACGCACCCTATGAAACTGCTGCACTCAACACCCGTCCTATACCATCAGAGCTGTCTGCACAGAGAAAGAAATCTAATCACAGTATACCCCTGTATGCCGCAATAAAACCTACTTTCAGCTTTTGTCTTTCAAAAATCAACCTATATATAAAGCACAGGTGACTATTTAAATTTCAGAATGTACAGTTTCAATCACACAAATTTCACAGTAAAGGTGGTGGGGGAGGAAGGGTAGAAAGTAGAGAATCAAGAGGTACTGTTGAAAGTTGATGAAACAAGGAATAGAAATTTACAAATAGTATTAAAAGTTATCAAATAGGAATTTGGTAACCACTGTGGGGAGGTTAACTCAGGCCTTATTTGCCCAACATGTGAGCACCTTCCCCCGGGCCTTTCAGCTTCTGGAAGAAACAGCTCAGCAAACATAATGTCTTCTTGTTCTGGTCATTCAAAACTCTCCTTCAGCACCAGTTCTGAAGCTATGTTCCTACTGTCATCTTCCTATTTTAAAGATGCAGCTGTTTGATCAAAGCCTTGACAAATTTAAAGGAAATACTTGCTGATTTTCTTCTAGGCTTTGGATCTCAGTTTTGTATGAGGTACAGAAATTGCTGCATTTTGTGATAAAACAAATGAGTTTCCTGGTATGAACTATGAAGCTGTTGCTGTTTCAGTGAATTCCCACTTTATCCATCTTGACTGGATAAATACACCAAGAAAGAAAAATGGTTGTTTGGGCCTCATTAAGATCATACTTTTTTGTTGTGATGAGATTTATCTAAACAAATTTCTCAAGACTGTGGTTGCTGTATGAAGGGTCTGCTCTTGTATTAAGAAGTCTTTTCAAAACCATGTTAAGTGAAGCCATCAAGCCTTTGAGAGTCAACACTATCCTTCAGCACAGAAAGGACCCTCTGCTTGGTGAAGACCTTCTAGTTTGCAGAGTCCACGGAGAAGTCGGATCTGCAAACTGGACACCAGGTGGTGAAGTCAGATCAGACAGGCTCCCAAGAAGCCTCCGAGAAGGTAAACTATCAAACCATCCTGTCTGCACCTGCAGCTCCTCATCCTAGAGGAAAACCGCAATCAGAAGCCACTTCTAACATCTCAAAGATGATTGTTTATGTAAGTCCAGAGGAAGTATGCTTGTGTTCATAAACATGACTCTGAAAGTTTTTTTTAACTTGGCTAAGAATGTTTTAACTCGATTAACTGTCAATACTATAAGGAGTCTTTAGTTGTAAAATCTTCATCGCTAGCTAATTTTTGTGATGTGCCTCAAGGTTTAAAGTTCATGTTCTCACTGGAAAGAGGAAATTTCCTTCTTGTTCCGCTTTACTGAACCTGTGCAAAGCAAAGAAGCAAAACAAATGCTTACAGATTTTTTCAAGTCTCCTGTAATTTCCTTCATTATATTAACAAAAATTACATTTTTAACATCAGAGGTCTAATTTAGCTGATTTGTAATATATATACAACTGAAATGAAAGTGAGTCATATCAGTTAACACACAAACACACACACACACACACACACACTGACAAAGTAACTGATCATGCCTGATCCCCATCCCTGAAATGTATGGTTTGTGTAGTTATTTTACATAAAGGATAATCTACTGCATCCAAGAACTGCAATTATTTTCTTCTTCAAAGTGCTAGTTTAATTTAAGGTATAAAATCAAGAATAAGCATTTCAAGGTTCAAAAGTAAGCAACAGAGGCAATAAAAATAGTGATTGAACTATCGGGAGGAGGGGTGAGGAGGTGGAAGAGTAAGGAGGTAACATAATGAGCAAAACCATCCCCTCTCCTGCACCAAGTCCATAGAGACCATCAAGAAACAGCGATTGGGGGGCTGGCCCAGTGGCACAGCGGTTAAGCTTGCACGTTCCACTTTGGCAGCCTGGGTTTCGCTGGTTCAGATCCCGGGTGCAAATCTACACACCACTTGTCAAGCCATGCTGTGGCAGGTGTCCCACACACAAAGTAGAGGAAGATGGGCACAGATGTTAGCTCTGGGCCAGTCTTCCTCAGCAAAAAGAGGAGGATTGGCAGCAGATGTTAGCTCAGGGCTAATACTCCTCAAAAGAAAAAAGAAACAGCAGTTGGGGCCAGCCCCATGGCCAAGTGGTTAAGTTCACACACTCTGCGTCAGTGACCCAGGAAACCCTTTTGAATACTGGACGCGGACCTAGCACCACTCATCAAGCCATGCTGAAGCAGCATCCCACATAGCAGAACCAGAAGGACCTACAACTAGAATATACAACTATGGACTGGAGGGCTTTGGGTAGCAGAAGAAGAAAAAAGAGAAGAAGACTGGCAACAAACGTTAGCTCAGGTGCCAATCTAAAAAAAAGAAACAGAGGTTGGTATAGCAAAACCTCCCAAAGAACTAATGGCAGAGCCAGTTAGTTGCTGTTGGCTCCGAGAGGTGGGATTAGAAATGGGAAAGATTGAGCGGTAGACTTATCTTTTCATTTTAAATCCTTTTGCACTACTCAGATCATTTTTACCAGGAGTATATACTTGGATAAATATTGTTAACTTGTATAAACATATACACATATATACAATAAACAAATTGTGTATTGCACGAATGTATATACGAATATACAATAAAACCTCAGAAGACTTTTGTAAAAATTGCAACGCTGATTCTAAAATTTAAATACTGTACTCTACATATGATTCTACCCATATGAAATTCTACAACAGGCAAAGCTATGCTGACAAAATTCAGATTAGAGACAGCCCAGGGCCAGGAGTTTGGGAAGGGATCTACCACAAAGGAGCCCAAGTAAACTTCTCGGGGTGATAAAAATATGCTATGTTTTGATTGTGGTGGTGACTGCACTATTGTATATATGTGCCCAAACTCATGGAAACGTATACTTAAAATGGGTGAATTTTATTCTATATAAACTATACTCCAACCGAACTTTTTGAAAAATGTACTGATTGTTTGAGAAGCTGGGGGGAAATCCACCATAATTCCCTCAGGAGACTGTATTCCCATACTTGATTTCAACACACAACATTTCTGTGGCCCAGCCGATTTTTCTTCAAGCTATCGTGTCAGTGAATACAAGCTAAGAGGGGGGCTCTTCACAACAGAGGCTGTCACAAAGGCAAGGCTGCAGTACATCCTGTCATTCATCTGTGACATTTATGGATTGGAACACGAGTTTTCCCCAATACTATAAAGATGAATGCAGCAAATGAAATTTTATGCATGTTTTATTTTTCTCCTGCAGTCCGAAAGCTATTCTCTTCTAGATTGCTTTAGGACTAGGATGCAAAGCCATCAGCCCCTCATTTCTGTTTTATTTCCCCGGCACTGCAATTTGATTGTTGCTACTCACTTCCTGCCCCTTCTTAAGGTGTACTTGGCTGCCCAGCTGCCCTTTATTCACTGAACTGTCCCAGACCCAGGCCCCCTGTGACTCCCTGCAGCTGGAGCAGTAAACCAGAGAAAAGGGCCCTCGTGAAGCTCATGTGAAGACAGAATCTCTTTACCTTGAGAAAAAAAAAAATCAAGGCATTTGTTTAGGAACATGAAGTGGGGAAAGTCCTGCTTGTCTTCCACTTGCTCCTCCCCTCTCCACCCTCACCTGCTCTGTGCCTCTGGAGGCTGAGGTGCACAGAAACCCTCAGGACCTCTACTGGGTTTGGCCCGTGGTGGCCACCATCAGGAGGTGGGGGGTGAGAGTGAAGTTGAGGGAGCCCTTCCTCCAGCTCCACTCCCTGCCAGGACTGGCTGCATCCCTGTGCAGCTTCTGTCAAATAGACAGTTCCCTAAAGCTAATCTCCCCAATTTCTGTAACCACTTCCTCCCCTCCTGCCTTCAGGCCTAGATGTGGTAATGGGTGCCTGCTCTGGCCAGCCCTAGGAACTGTACTACGCCCTGTTGGTTCCAAAACCCTGCCCCCACCAAGGTAAACAGTCTCTTTATTAAAAGTGCCTCAATGACCCAGTTTGAGAATATCAGCGCTTACTTACTCTAAGGCCAAAACCTTGCAGAAGACTTTGGAGACAAAAGGGACCTCAATGATACATTTAAACCCCCTCACTATTCACATTAGGAAACTGAGCAACCACTGGATTTAATCTATTTTGTATATACTTTCCCTAAAATTAAAGTTGATGGCTTCCTGCTAAAGAAAGCTTTAGTCACAAATTTTCTTCCTTTCTTAAACAAGCTAACATATTTCAAAATATAGCTCAGTTGAGCAAAACAATACTCATGGAAGACTCCATAATGGATATGAGGTCCATCCATTCCTTCAGACATTGTAATTTTATCCCTGGAGGCAGTCAGAGAGCTATATACTTAGACTTCATCATTTTGGGTCTTTGTAAAAAGGCCTTCACTAAATTACGCATACACATGCCATCAGCCTATATAGAAGGATCTTTTGAAACGTAGCCCCACAAAACACTCTGCCATTTATTTGAGGGTTGATGCTGTGTGTGTGGTTCACTACACATATGGTATTCCCTTTATGAGGTGTTTCTTTCAAGTCTAAGAGACAACTGTTTCACCTTAATCCGTGGGCCATTCATGGATCCTATCACTGACTCAGGGAGCCTGGAAGCTCTCAGCCAAATTTGTAGCTCACTTCTAACAGGTGAACTACGTCTTCTAGGAAATGTTTTGCGTGCTGACCTACCCCAGCTTCTTTTCTTTCCACCCCATCTCCTCACATATTTTAATCGTTGTTGGTCTATCTTTATGGGCTGTGCTATACACTGAATGTTTATATCCTCTCAAAATCCAAACGTCGAAACCTAGACCTCTATGTGATGGTATTTGGTGGTGGGGCCTTTGCAGGTGACGAGGTCATGAAGGTGAAGCCTCATGAATGGGATTAGTGCCTCATAAAAAAGATACCAGGTTGCTCCCTCACCCCTTCTGATATGTGAGGTTACAGCCAGAAGATGGACATCTATGAACCAGGAAGTAGGTCTCACCAGACACCAAATCCGCCAGTGCCTTGATCTTGGACTTCTCCGCCTCCAGAACTGTGAGAAATAAATTTCTGTTATAAGCCACCCAGTCTACAGTATTTTTTATATAGAAGGCAAAATAGACTACGACAGGCTGTATCAAATCCTTTTTGAAATGAGGCATGGATGAAGATAATTCAAAACAAACTTTCAAAAAAGGCTGAAAATAATGACACGTATGTTTCCTTATGAAGCATAATCTATATTTTTAAACTGCATTAGAACCATAAAGAAGCCTGAATTGGGATGATAAACTTTATAACTTACCCTGAATCTTATGCTAGAACCAATTCCTTCCTATTTGTTGAAGAGTTTCTTCTCTCTTTCACAACTAAGACCCTGGCTGTACCTCCCTCCCATTGTCTTCTGCAAATGAGACAAATAATTTTCACTTTATTACCCAGAAAAGAAAGTGAGACAGATACTAGACCACACTGGGTGAACTTGCAGAAACCCTCAAGAAAGTCAATTTCCTGCAACATGTCTCTGAGGGGTATGTGAAGGCCACTGGGGTTCCCGACCTTCTGGACCATTCCTCCTGCAGCCTCAACACCAAATGGGACATTCAGATCCAAGAGGCAGGGTCCTGCCATGGACGGTACTTACTGGCTTTACTGAGGGTCTTGGTCTCTCAATCTCAATCAATCTCTCCGTCTCTCTCTGAGTCTCTGTCAGTCTCTCTCTCTGTTTCCCTGTGTGTGGTGTGTGTGTGTGTCTGTGTGTGTGCAAAGAGTGCCATTCTCTATGTTAAAGGCAGTGGGGCTCTCTGGTCCAGGGAGCGAGCATGATGAGGCCAGGAGAGGTCGGGGAGCGATGTGGCAGGCACTCACTCCTACGAAGACTCGGCATTATGACCATCCTAATGGGAATTTCCTTCGAGGATACCCCATCCAAAGAGTCCTTCCCTTGTCGACAGGGCCGGCCAGCCTGTTAGATTCATCCATGGCAGCATTTACGTCTCTAAGGGCCTTTCTCCCTCCAGAATTCCCATCAACGTCCTTAAGCGGGTTAAAAAACATCTTTCCTGGTAAAGTATCTGTGTAAACCATGAGTGTTCAAATACTTCTGTAAAATTTGAACGTTTACACAATTTAAAAAGGAAAACATTTTAAAAATAAAAGCAACTGTTTTTCTTTTGTCTATGTTATCTTGAGAACACATTCAGTAGCTGAGAAGTTTCTCCAAATGTATAACAATATACATCTCAGTGATATCAGAGCAAAGAGGTACACCAGAAATAAAATTAATATTTTATTAACCCTGTTAATAAAATAAAACAAAACAAAATATAAAGGGGTGTGTAAGGTGAGACCTTGAGGTAAAACTGGAAAAAGGTGCAAAAGGTCCTAGTGAGTGTGAGAAGCCAGGTGAGGTCTTCCTGAACTTGCTAGAAACGCACGACCTCAGGCTTCACCCAAGATACTGAATCACGGTCTGCATGTTAAAAGGGTGATTTGCAGACCTTTGTAAGGTTTAAGAGGCCTTGCTCTAAGGTCCCTGAAGTTCAGATCTTCTATCAGTGAACACATAAAATCAGGAGGTACTGATAGAAGCGACGGGTCTCAGAAATCTACAGTAAAGTGAAATGAGGTGCTGACATTCCCAGTGGTGAATGTTCCTGCTCTAGGCTGATTTACAAACTTCTCTGACCCACAAGAGTGCTGCCACTAACCTGAGCTTATGCAGCTCCCCGCTGTGAACCTGCATGTACTAAAAAGTCAGCACTTCCAATGTACGATGACAACTTGAACTCCGCTCTTTCCCAGAGTCGTACCAAGGAACTCCCACAGAAGAGGTTAGAAACCACCAAAAGGAGGGGCCTACCAGCCAGCCAGCCAGCGAGTGAACCCACAGGAATGGGACGTGGGAAGCACGGAGGGCCAGCAACAAACAGGGGCCCAGAGTGCCTGGGAGCTCAGGGTGCAGGCTGGGGCTTGGGGGGACAGGCACAGCTCAGTGACTGGCTGCAGACTGACTGGCACAGGGCTGGGGAACAGAGCAGCACCCTGACAGCCCCGACCCCAGCCCCCACCAGGCTTTCACCTGGACCCACAGCCCTGCTCAATAAAACAGGGCCACTGCCACCAGGAGCTCCTCATGCAAGCCAGCTAGAGAAGGGAAAATGCCCCCAACAGACAGGAAGCCCCAAACTCAGAAATCCTTTGCTCCAGCAATGGGGGTGCTGACTACTTCTGGCTGGAGCCCCCTCCCCACTCCTTCCAGGAACAACAAGACTACAGGAGTGGTCAGGATTCCCAGGGCTCCAAGAACAGGCTGTGGGCCAGCCATGAAACTGTTGGTGTGAGGGAGCTCACCCACTTCCTGCAGAACTTGGAAATCAAGCCACTACTAGACAATATAATGTGCCTTTGTGTAATTTAGAAAATGGGGCTGAGCAGAAAAAGAAAAGCCCTCTGGCAATCAAATTAGCAAAAGGCCTTTCCTTTGGGTGATGGAGCTCTGGGCTTATCAAATAGAAGGCACCTGTGCTAAGAAAATGGTCCTACTTTCTCCAGGGGACACAGCTCCCACTCATCCCCAGCATCAACATGCATGCAATGTATACATACAGAGCCATCTGCCCACCCCACCTTGGCAGCCTCTAAGGCAGGGTGGGAGAGAAGAGGAAGAGAGAATACATCAGCATAGGAATCCCAGAATCCAACAAACAGTCTGGACAAAGAAGAGTGTTCTAGAAGTGAAGGGAGAGTTCCCAAGGGGTTCATGTATCCTTCTCATCTCATTATTACGCTTATTGCAATTGTATTTTACCACAAAATGATTATATTGAGTTTTATAAATTGACTGATGGCATGATTAACAACAGTATAACTGCACTGTATTATGCTGCCAGTAACGGAATCCATTTCAAAATGCAAGAATACAATAACGCCCATGCTTCAAAAATGGGGCTGTTTATTTCAGCCCGGGAGCAGGTAGGACAAGTGCTCTGCTCGCATTCCATCTCCATCCCAAGCTCTCATTTGCTAACACAATGGGGTGCTTTATGAAAACATTTTTTTACCTCGCTACAGTAATAGCTCCAAACTGCAACAACATTATTAGATGTTCAATGATAAAGTTTGCTGCAACACAGAATTTCACACAGAGGAGCTATAAGGCACCCTCGCTACAGTAGAATGTCTAAACTAAAAACGGTGGCACCAAAATGAGCAAAATCATGAAAAACATTTCCATAAGTATGTTTTTACTCAATTCTTTTAACATCTAATGTCTTTAGGCTAGACTTTATACAGTGGACTTAATCTGATTTTGAGTATCAACACACAATAAGGGAGGTCTTTCTTCTAACAAATAACCAATAAGTAATAATGTTCAACTTTCCAGTTCACAATTAATGTCACCTTAATTTGTTTAAATGCCTGCAATGAGTCAATTTTATAATCATTAGAGTAAATTATGTAGGCACAAACTACACGTATTTTGTTATGTTTTATTTTTCTGTTTGTATGTACAAACTATACATAACAGCTAATATTTATCAAGCATTTATCATGTGCCAGACATTGTTAAGCATTTTATATACACCTTCTCTCAACACTGTGATTCCTACTTCAACCCTGTGAGGTAGATGTGACTTTTAGCTTCATTAAGAAATTAAAAACTGAAGCACAGAAAGGTTAGACTGCTAATATCTAGCAAAGTCAGTATCTGAAGCCAGCAGTATGTGTGTCTCTCAACTGCTATGAAGTAAATGCAAACAGTATCCATCAGGGCTGGACTACACCCACAGCAACTAAGATTTTAAACACTTAATACTGACTCCATTCAGCAAGACTAACAATTAATAACAACCTAGAGAATGGTACTAAGAACTCCATGTAATTTAAAAGAAAGATAAGATATTGTTTCAAAGACTTTGCAGACTAATAAAAAAGATAAAAATATATACATAAAAGTACACTTATTTCAAAGCTTATTCTAAGTGGACACGATGTGGTCTAGATGAAATAAAGGGAGAGATGACAGGAAGTATCATGGAAGTGATCCCTAACGCAGCTTTCTAAGGAAATACTGCCTGGATCGGCAGAGTGATGGGAGAAGGGAATTTCACACTATGATCAAAAATAGAGGCAAAAAGTAACAGGAGAGATGGAGGAGGCAGTTGGAGAACAGAATGTATGTCACGAAGTATTTCAAAGCCTATGAAACTGTGATGAGCTATTTCACAGTGGTTTCCTTTTAACCGAGAATCTACATTTCACACTTAGCACTATCAGTATTCTAGTTTTATTCTCCTTTCATCTCAGTGTTCCAGGGCAACTCTCTGAGTGTTAAGTGGAAACCATCTCCCTGTGTTCCCTCCCTGGTCTGCCTCCCACTAGTGTGCAATGATTTGCTCAAAAACAAATTGGCAGAGTAAACGAATGTCACTACACAACCACCCACCACTTAATTTATTTCCAAAAATTTTCTTTGCATGAAGCTAAAGTAAAATTAGTGTTGAATTCAAATGACAGGCTACTTGTCTATTTGTTTTAAAAGATGATGGAAAGGTCTACACTCAACTAATAAGTTTTATTTAGAGAGCCTCTGCCCAACCAGATGATGAGCCCAGGGTAAGCTGTGGTTCCTGCCCCCAAGGACTTTTTGATCCAGCAGGAACCAAGTCTATACAATGCCTGGCACACAGTTGGCACTCAGTAAATGGGAGGTTCCATTTCTTGAGCACTGTAGCTGAACAATGGGAAGCTGAAGTAGAGGTCAAGAAGCAAAAGACAAAAACAAGATCACTGTAAATCAGAGAGCTGATAAGCACTGGACAGGGAGCACTGGAAGGGTCAGAGAGTCAGTCCCCTATAGAAGAGGGGTGTATCTGGCAGAAGTAGGAAGCTGGAGAGCATCTGAAGCAGAGAACACAGCAAAACACATGGCCTGTTAAAGAAGGATGACTTCTTCTGTGTGGTGTGACTGGGGCCCAGATATGGGCAGAGTAGGAGTAAATAGGCCAGACCACAGAGGGCTCCAGTGTCCCACACAGAGGGTGGGATTATTGAGCAGGTACAATGAGCCAGTAACAGACATTAAGCAGGAGAATGATATGATCATACTAATTTCAAGAAACAGATATGATGGCAATGTAGAGGATGGATTGGAAAGGGGGCACAGAGGTCACCTAGAAATTCAACTGAAATAAGATGAGGGTCTGAACTCAAGTAGTGATGAGTGAGAGGAAAGGATGGATTTGTTTAGATTTCTCCATGCAAAATGTAGCTTAAGCTCCCAAATTAGAGATTGTTGGATTTTCTCGTGTCCCAAAAGCATCTGATATGGTGCAATTCAGACTACTGCCTTTTGAATACAGGGACTAATTAATAATCTTATCATCCAGAATGCTCCTCTCCTTTCTGTCTCTCAATGAACATCTGCTAGGCACTAACTACATGTCCTGTACTAGGAGTTAGAGATACAAAAGCAAGTGAGACACAGTTCTAGTGGTCGATGAGCTCCGAGTTTAGGAGAAGACAGGTGCATACACAGATTGTAACCGCAATGGTCCCACTACTGTAAGAGGTGTGTATGAGCTGGTAGGTGCACAGAGGAGAATTGTACTGCCTGACTGGGACAGAGGTCACATTTGACTCCATAATGTCCTAGTAATCTAAGGGACCTATCACCAATTTTTTAAACAATATACACAACTGCCAGTGACATTTCTCATTAACTTAGCTGAAGCTACACATAAATTGTCTAAAATATATAATATCAGATATATAATATGTAATGGATTCTGTGAAACTGTGTTTACTCCTGTGAATGTTAGAGGTAAATCCCATCTGTAGAGCTCTGCTTCAAGCTGGGCTCACCTCTGAACTCCCACGATGGAAGTCGTTTTCTGACCTTTTCAAGTTTCAACTATTAAACTGATTCTCAGCATTGAATTTCACCACGGAAATAAACAAAACGCCAAAAAATAGCCAAAGACCTACTGGGGTCAAGCACACACTCTGTGTTTACCAGCCCCAAGAAAAACCTTTGCTTTGTACCCAGCATTCTCTTCAGACTACTTTTGGTGGCCTTAGTCCACTTTCAAACAATTTTTCCATTAATTGGCAGGAGTACCCATGGTACTCCACCCCCTCCACATCCTTCCTGTGCTGGTCACTTAAAAATAACTAGCCATGAAGCATTTTAAAATTTCAGGAAGTTATTTTAGTGGGAAAATCACTGACCATCACAATTATGGTAGAGAACCCAGGGCAGATCTCAGAAGATTTTCAAATAAGAACTTTAGGTTTTAGACAGTACAAATTTCTTTACTCCCTACCAATGACTACTTACCTTCCTATCAGAACAATTTGTTTGTAATATGTGACTAATCTGGGAGAAAATGCTTTCTATCTAATATCCCTCATTATGTGACAATAAAATCTATCTTTATGAATTCCCATGTCACATAAATACGTTCACTTGGAATTTTGAACTTTTCTTGTTTCCAAGGAGCTATTTCATACATCAGTTATTAAGTGGTGAAATGACTATTTTAATTAATTATATAGGATAGACAAGTCTATTACAGAAAATTAGACCATGTAAATAGGCATCAAAGAAATTAAAATAATTTTTATAACTTTAATAACTCTTTGCCATCATTTGTATTGGCAATATAATTACGTAGACATTCCATAATTTAAATAATCAATCATTATAGTTGGGCATCGAGGTTGTTCCCAATTTTTCATTTCCAATGGCAATGCTATAATGAGCATCCTTATACACACATCTTTGCACACTCATCCAATTGTTTGCTTAGAACAGAATCCTAGTGGAGTTGCTGAATCAGAGCAGACATGATAAGATCATGATTTTTACATCACAGGAAATATATAGCTGATAGATTATTTAAAATGTACATAATGAGAAGAATAAAGGAATAGCTGATTTAAAATAAAACACAAAATAATAAATATATTTGTATTTGAAAAACACAAAGTATATATCTTTATTTAAAGGTAAGAGTTGGGGCTGGCCCTGTGGCACAGCAGTTAAGTTCGCATGTTCAGCTTCAGTGGCCACAGGTTCGCCGGTTCGGATCCCAGGTGTGGACCTACACACTGCTTGTCAAGCCACGCTGTGGCAGGCGTCCCACATGTAAAGTAGAGGAAGATGGGCACGGATGTTAGCTCAGGGCCAATCTTCCTCAGCAAAAAGAGGAGGATTGGTGGCAGATGTTAGCTTAGGGCTAATCTTTCTCAAAAATAAATAAGTAAAATAAAGGTAAGAGTTTACATCTATTAAACTATAGCTTAGCTCTCAACAAAACACAAACCCTCAGACTAGAACATGTGTAGGGCTCTGTCATGTTTGCTAAAGTTGTGTCCCGAGAAAAACCAGCTAGGTTTATACCAGAAGCTCCTTGAAGAAAGAGCTCTGTGGGCAATAAACTTAGATGCTACGCCATAATCAGCATTGTACAATAAAAACACAACGTGCACCACAAATGCGAGCCACGCATGTAATTTTAAATTTGCTAGTGGCCACATGGAAAAAAGTACAGAGAAACAGGTGAAATTAACTCTAATAATACATTTTATTTGACCCAGTGTATCCAAAATAGCCTTTCAACATCTAATCAAAAATTAAAAAATTATTAATAAGATAATTTACATTCTTTGTTTTTGTACTAAATCTTCAAATTCCAAAACGGATAAGTGTTAACACAGCACATCTCAATTTAGACTAGCTGTGTCCTAGGTGCTCAAAAGCCACATATGGCTGGTGGCTACCATCATGGACAGTGCAAGACTACAGCAGAAGTCAGCAAACTTTTTCTATAAAGAACCAGATAGTATTTTAGGCTTTGTAAGCCAAGAGGCAAAATGGAGGATATTGTGTGGCTACTCACATAACATCCTTTGCTGGGGTGGCCCACCCAGGGTGGTGAGCAGCTTTGCACCCAAGTGCCCTCAGCTGGAGACATTCTCAGGACAAAGAGCGACTGGCCCAAGGGTCAGCTGTAACCCAGATCCCAAAGAGCTCCCGCCTCCCCACAAGGTCATCGCAACTGGGGCAGGTGCCAGAAAAGAGGAGACTCAGTGACTGGGATCCTTAGACAGAGGCTCCACCACTCAGGGTCCTGCATTTGCCATGGCCGAGACCCAACATGTTGGTCGTGACCAGAGCAGGCCAGAGGGGGAACAGGGGCCAAGGCAGGTGCTGCAGCTTGGTCTCTGCAGCTCACCGTGCCAGCCCCTCCTGGTTCTAAAATAGACTACCAAGTCAGGGAGGACTAACAAAGCCATTTGCACAGTAAAGGCGCTGAGATATCTGCTTCAGTTTGGGTAACTGCCTTTCCCCACACTTTTCTGGTGCGAACTCATCTTAACAAATAACACACATCAAGGCAGACAAGTGGATATTCCCCACAACATGTGGCTCACTTTGAGAGATGCTGGTCTAAGCTAATTTTGTAAAGCCCTGTCTGACATCAGGAAAAATTCCTCATGGTAAACCCTATTAATAATAGAAATAAATCCCAAGGTTCCTTCATAGGCTCTGTCTTTCCTTGTTGCAATTTCCCCGACATCATGCCAGATTATCTTTTCAACTCAGCCCTCCCTCTCTCCTCTCTGCACTGGTGTCCCGCCACAGCCCTCCATGACTCGAGAGCCGATGGATGTGGTCTGCCTTGTCTGCCTTTCCGGTCTTGCATAAATGTTACTTCCAACTTGAACCTAACCGTCCCCAGCATCAGCCAAAATGAGCTTAGCTCTTCCTTCTTCCTACCCATTAAACTTGGTTCCTCTGTCAAGGGCCAAGGACTCCAAATGCTCCTGCAACCCCTCCTGACCACAAAGCCAGAAAGGTCTTCCTCGTGCCCTGACCATGTACAGCCTCTACTGAGCCTCACGCATCATCAGAGAACTCCTTCAACACACCACCTCATCCCCTCCCTAGGTCCACACTTTCAGGACAGTAGAGACCAGCCCTTACATTTCTTTCACAATACAGTGCTTTGCGGCAAATGCTCAAAACCAGCTTAGTGAGTAAATGAAGGGATGAAGCGGCCAGGCTCTACGAAGCGGGATCTGGGCCATGAGCACAGTCAGGCCTGCTAAAAGACACCAGACGTGAGGCTACACATTAAGACCTTCACAGGCAGAAAAGCCACACTAATTCCCGCCATGACTCATTACATTAGGGATGGGTCACATCACTGTAGCACTCCCTGGCTAGTGAATTAATTCACGGTCAGACTTCTACTTCCCTTTATAACACACTTGATCCTTGACATAGTTGTTCTCCAAAGACAAATTTAATACATTGTAATTTTCCATTGAAACTAGATCATTTGCTGTAAAAAGTCACTTTTTAGTATGAGAAAGGAACTGTCTGGGATACTTCCCAAATAGGAGGTTAGTTACTAAAGTACCACAACATACACGCACACACACACACACAGACACACACACACGTGCACTCAAGCCTCAGCAACAACAAACAACAACTCTTATTGCAAGAAAGTCTCTTTCTAGCTCAGCTGTACCACATGGACTGCTGAGAACACCATTGAAGAGTCTAACCAGCATTTTGTTAATTTTTTCAAAATATCAAGAAGTACAGGTACTATAATTTCCAAGGCAAATCATGACTCTTTGGCCTGAAAACTCAAATGCTTTTATGGGACTGTAGAGATAAAATATTGTAAATCAAGACCATCCTGGAAAACTTGGAACCCATTCTATGATATCAATTAAGCAGTGAGAAGCCAAATAGTATTATTAACAACAACAACAATAAGCCTTAGTAAAATCTAAAATAGAAGGTTTTCACTTCCTAACAGAGACAGTGTAAATAACCAGTATTGGTGTATTGGGACTACAGTAACACCACTGATACATAAAGACACAGCTCCAAAACCTTTAAGTGACTTTTAGACAAATGTGCAAAAGAGATTACAAGGTATCTAGAAAATGCTTGCCTGGGTTTTACTGTGATGCCATTAGCAGCAATCCTGAGGAATTTGGGAACTGGGCTCACAGAGGGTGTGGTAAGTGGACTCTCTGGAAGCATCTCACTTTGCTAGCCAACAAGGCTGCCAAGTGAAAAGCCGACAGACTTTCCTACCTTACTCAAAGTGACAGAGAGTCTCCAAATAAACCTGCCTTCCAGGACCCTAAAATAATCTTCAAATAAAATGTTTTGTCTAAACATCAAAGCTAGAAAGCCTATTTATTGAAATGCACAGCGGGGCATAAGTTTTAAAATAGAAGACGACATAAGAAGTTCAGTAGTATTCTTTTGGGAGTCCTATCTGTGGCCGAAATTACTCTCTTTATCAAAAGCCACAGGGAGAGCCATGACAGGGAGGGCTGGTGGGGCCCAGGGACACAATGTTCCCAGTGGAAAGGATAACAATAAACCCAAGGAGGCAAGGCAGCTGTTAGCAACATTAAAGGTAGGAAAGAATGAGCATCATAACTCAGGAGAGTTTAATTGTTTTGTTTTGGTCTTTTTAAATCACAAAAGGCAACACAATCAAATTTAAGGATGGGCTAAAATTACGAAACAGCTAAATTCGCCATTCTCTAACCACAACGGAAGATTATGAAAAATGAAAACCTACTGCCAAAAAGTAGATCATGTTGCAGTTGTATGAAGAAGCAGCATCTTGAATTTTAGTGACCAAAGACCTTGTGGCCCAAGGGGGCTGCAGGAAGAGATCAAAACCAACCAAGGTAAAGATCGGCTGGTACTAACATCTGCCATCTTTCCAAGCAGGTTTTTCAGAACAAGCACTTCAAAAGCCAAGCACTGAATTTTCTTCTTTCTCACATGGTCTTGATAGTCCTTATCCTTATACTTAGTTATTACCAAAGGTCAAAGGCCCATAGTATATGACGCAATATAGACATTGATATATCTCTATGCTCTTACAAATACATACACAGCAAAGAGCTTTGAAAACACAAATAAATGGCACATATCTTAGTCTGGAAGCTACTACTTTTCTGTTTCTGTGATGGTACGTAAAATGCAACATAAGTCAGCAAAAGTTTACAGGAAAAGAATTAACATATCAATCATATGTGCACATTGATTGAAAACACATCCTAATTTCTGAAAATGTAAAACACTGTAATCCAAGTATACTTAAAATCACTGGAATATGGTAAATTTAGGCATTTCTACTTTGGCAATTCAAATGGAGCTCATTGATCATGGTCGCAGGCACTCTAAGCATGACAAATATCACCCCTAGGGAGAGTAAATTCCACCAAAAAGCATTCATAGTCTGGTTTTATTTCCAGAAATTAGATTACCATATTTGGCCATATTTATTTCTGTATTTTATTCACAGATGAGATTGTACTTTCACTTCAGAAATCTATGTTTTATGTTGTATTTTCAACCAATTACAAAACTACCTTGAAATGAGTTGTTGATTAGAGAGAACAGTTTTTAATTAAGGTGGAGAAGTTGGGGAAAATACCCCTTTCCCACAATAAAATGGCTAAAAGGGTGCCTCTCACTTCCTGCTTGTTTGTTTACTTATTTGCATGTGCCTCAATGTGCCCTCACAATTCAGTCACACACATCATCCTGATGGCACTGCAGTGTCACTTACAACAGCAAAGCAAAACTTTATAATATTAAAACAACCCAAATATCCAACAGGAGGAGAATGGTTATTGCTCATCTGTGTGGTAGAAAGAATGCTGTACAGCCATTAAAAATAACATTTTCAAAGAATATTTACTGACAAAATGCTCAGAATATAATGTTCAATAAAAAAATCAAGATCCAAAACTCTACACACAATATGATCCTAAGTGTGCCCCCTTTAAAAATGTCTATTTATCTATCATATGCATACACAGAAAAAAACCTTGAAGGAAATCCTCCAACAATTTAATACATACTTTTCTCTGAGGGATAGCATTTCAGGAGATTTTAATTTTCTTATTTTATACTTCACTGTGATTTTCAAATTTCACACAATAAACATTATCCTTTTTTGAGAATAAATTTAAAATTTAATAATGTGTCTAAAAAAGTTATAAATTTAAAGAAAACACAAGAATACAGTTATTAAGAAATCAGATGGATAAAATATGTGAATGCTTTTTGAAAGCTAAATAGAACTATACATATATATTATTTAATTTTTAATATTAATAATTATTATTATTTTAATTTCCATTGTAACTGCATAAAAATAGGTTAGACACTAGTTAAGGGAGAGGTCCATTTGGATTCATGAGCTTGTGTCTGAGATAACAAGACAAATTCAAGATCTCAAACTTCAGTCCTTTACGCTCACTTATTTATAAACAAACAAGCTCTATTTTTTGTCTCTAACCAAATGCTCAAGAAATTACAGAGTGCTGTAGTTATTTTTTCAAAGAACAGGAATAGGATGCAGGTATTTGACTGGTATCCACTTGGGGTACAATGGTGCCATACAACCAATCACTTCTATAAATAATTCGTGCAATTGGAAAATATACACTATCTATACCCATTCACTGATCTCCTTTTTTCCCTCCAGCTTTATTGAGATATAACTGAAAAATAACATTGTGTAAGTTTAAACTGTACAATGTGATGATGTGACATACTATATATTGTGAAATGATTAACATGATAAGGTTAGTTAACAAATCCATCACTTCCACTGTGTGTGTGTGTGTGGTGAGAACATTTAAGGTCGACTCTCCTAGCAAATTTCAAGTGTACAATACAGTATTGTTAACTATATTATAACTATATGTCACCATGTTGTACATTAGATCCCCAGAACCATTACTTTTATAAATAAAAAACTGCTTTAAAAAATGTTCTGTTGGGGCCAGCCCAGTGGCACAGCAGGTAAATTCACATGTTCTGCTTCAGCGGCCCAGGATTTGCCAGTTTGGATTCCAGGTGCAGACCCACGCACCATTTGTCAAGCCACGCTGTGACAGGCATCCCACATATAAAGTAGAGGAACATGGGCACAGATGTTAGCTCATCTTCCTCAGCAAAAAAGAAAGAGGAGGATTAGCAGCAGATGTTGCTCAGGGCTAATCTTCCTCAAAAAAAAAAAATTCTCTTAACATGGCAGTTTATACCAAAAGAGAAAAATGAGTAAGCTATGGATTTATTTACTTTTCAATATACATCTTAAACACTCTGTAAAAATACTAACTTTTAAAGCACAAACATCAATTTAGCTGCATTTTTCTTCTGAAAAAATTACTTACTAATCTCACTTTAATATATTTAATATTTATTACAGTCAGAAGAATCTATACAACAGAAAGGATTTAAATGACAAAGAAAAACCTCTTCATTGATCTATCCTTTTATGTAATATTCTCTTGTACTTAGTAAAAGCAACCATCCAGCTATTTCTTAAGAAATTGTCAGCCACTAAATATTCTCCACAGAACTTGTGAGGGATCAGAATTTGCCACCCCAAAATGTGTCTCTTTAGCTTTATTATTTTTAAGAACAAAATACTCAGAAAGAAACTTTGACCTCCCCCCAACTGCCTAAAAGAATTTAAGATAGAAGGGCTGCTCTGGGAAGCTGCTAATACCACAAGATGACTATAGAATAAAATAAACTAGGTGCAGTAGACAGAGAGGAAACTAGCAAGGCCCATTTAATCAAAGTCCTCTCCATGTCCCATTGTCTTTGCAAGGCATGGCAAACATTTGTTCACCAAACACTTGCTTTTCTATCTCCACATGAATTGCCTTCCTCCTTGTTGAAGTCCCAAACCACTAGCCCCAACATCCTCCTTTGTCTTTAGCTGAAGATGGTATTTAAGGTGGTGGCTTCAGCCATTCTGGTAAGTTACTCAGTTTTCCTGGGTTTCTCCCATGTCTACATGTTACAAAACTTTGTTTAATTTTCTCCTGCTATTCTGTCTCAAGTCAATTTAATTATTAGACCAGCCAAAAGAACCTAAAAAGGGCAGAGGAAAATTTCTTCCTCCCCCACAAACTTAAAAACCTTGGACTCACAGAGATGCCTACAAACTAGTCAGGGAAGCTCTCCGGTTCTCAAAATGCATCATAAGTGGACAAAATACACGTGTGTAGTAAGCAAACTGTCAAATGATCTGCTGTTTAAATCACCCTAACTCAAAGGAAAATATATAATTGTGAAGAATTTAAAATAATATTCTTCTAGCATTTTAGTTTACAAAACACTTTTCACATAGATTACCAACATCCCCACTTTCTTTACAAGGTAGGAATTATCATGCCCATTTTCCAGATGAGGAAATGGCTAAGCTTGAGAAGCCACAGCTTGTTAAAGGTGGACCTAGAACTTTTTTTAAGATTGGCCCTGAGCTAACATCTGCTGCCAATCTTTTCTTTTTTCTTCTTCTCCCCAAAGCTCCCCAGTACCTAGTTGTATATTCTAGTTGTAGGTCCTTCTAGTTCTGCTATGTGGGACACCACCTCAGCGTGGCTTGATGAGCGGGGCTAGGTCTGTGCCCAGGATCCAAATCGGCGAAATTCTGGGCCGCCAAAGTGGAGTGTACAAACTTAACCACTCGGCCATGGGGCCGGCCCCTGGACCTAGAACTTGAACTCAGGAACCCTGCCTCAATACACTGGGCACTCTGTACCATTCAACCAGATGGAACGCCACTGCACCTTCAGTGCTATCAGACAACGACATTCACAGGTGAGCAGGAGGGAAGATGGTCTCAGCTCAAACTGGCATGCTGCAAATGAACTTTTATAATAACATTCACAGGTGAAAATGACAGCTAAGGCACTACAATCACAGGATGCTACTGTTCAACCATTTGACGGCACAATTCCAGAGATAGCAAGTGAAACTTGCCAACAAAACACATACAAGAAGATACTTTGGCCGAGAACAGAAAGATTGTCTGCACATATAAATGCCCCTTCTCAGTCAATTACATTTATGTTGATGGTTCAGGTTGCAAGTATCATTCTCGGTTGCCCAATGTTTCAGACAATGTATTTGCTGCTCTGGGTCAGGGAAGACTATAACCTAGTTAGACCTAGTGGCCAAAATGTGGTAGCATAAATCAAGGCACTAAGGATGTGGACTCACATCAAAATATAAGAAATCTTCTCAGAGTAAAGAGCCATAGCATAGAAAAGGTCTGGCACCGCAGGGAGGGCTGTGTCTTCTACATCTTCAGTGCTGGACCCCTCGTGGTGCTGGGCAGACACCAAGAAGAAAGCCCGTGCTGGAAGTCAGCAGCACAAGAGAAAGACGAGGATGCTCTGGAGGCAGACTGATCTGTGCCCCAACACTCCTCTCCCCACCACGTCCCAGCTCTCGGGCCCCCAGCACAGCGCCAAGCACACAGAGATTACAGAGGGTATGTAAAGTGGTTCTAGTGCTTCCCTTACATAAATATGGGCCCATAGCTTTGCTTTGTTGACTTACTTTCATGAATCTGGGGAGGAAACAATAACCAGACTTATGGGCTTTATGAATGTGGCCAAATGAACTGAGAAGTTTTCCACTCAAACTGTGAACGTACCAAGACAGAGAAGAACGAGACTGAAGACAAAACACTTCCCTTCCAGATGATACATTTCTAGCTCCCAGCCGAGGGCCAAGCTCAACAAACATTAAGTTACCAAATTAGGCTCTATTAACCAAGTTTGCCGCCTATTAAGGTTTGCCTTGGGTGAATTACTAAACCATGCTAAGCCACGGGATCCCTATCTGCAGAATAAAGAGGACTCTGTCATCCCAGGATGATTGCAAAGATTAAAAGAGCTAATACATGTGATGTGCCTGGCTCTTGAACCCAAAATTAGCACTCAATAAACAGTAGCTCTTACAATTGTATAATACAAAACAATGTTCATAAAAAACTAACAAGTTAGTATCCTAAATGAAACAGTCTTATTTTATTTTGTTTTACTTTCTAAGAAGAAAGGGCTGACTTACGCTTGGAGAAAGATGATTGCTTTAAATTAAATGCTTATCAACTAAGATAGATAGATGATAGATTGATGGTAGCTTTGATTGATAGATAGACAGATACATAGACAGACAGACAGGCAGACATCAGTTATGAGAAAACTATCTAAGAAAGTTTAAATTAAATCCACTGTGTAAGGAATAAAATGGGACTTACACGTCGGTACTCTCAAAATATATACCTCACCACTCAGTAGTAGGATAAAGATAAACATCTGTAAAAAAATCTTATGACTACAAAATATTTTTGTCTTATTTTGTTCAAAAACACCACATTCAAAGATGTTCAGAATTAAATTGATAAAATAAGGATTAGCTGTGATTTGATTTCTTAGTAGTTTATCATTACTGAATTAGTAGTAATTCACAGATAAATTTCCAGAAAAAAATAACACCTCCACTGTTTTGAAAGGAGTTTCACTCATTTTTAGACTCACTATTAAAACTCACTGCTGGGGCTGGCCCCGTGGCATAACGGTTCTTGCACTCCGCTTTAGCGGCCCAGGGTTCACCAGTTGGGATCCTGGGCACAGACCCACGCATCGCTTATCAAGCCATGCTGTCGAAGGCGTCCCACATATAAAGTAGAGGAAGGTGGGCACATATGTTAGCTCAGGGCCAATCTTCCTCAGCAAAAAGAGGAGGATTGGCAGCAGATGTTAGCTCAGGGCCAAATCTTCCTCAAAAAAAAAAAAAAAAACTCACTGCTGAGTAGTGATGGCCAAGTAGCTTGTTACGGACCTCCCTCCCACCTTGTATACACTAAGAACAATTTGAAAAGCTGGACACACACACAAAATAATCCATTTGAAAGTCTCAGTGAGCTAACAAGACAGCCAGGACCTAAGAAGTAAAGACATCTTAGAGAAAGGACATAAACTAGTGAGTTTGATAGTCTTTGAAGCTGTTTCTCTCAAGGAATTTGCCAGTTTCTAGGTGGTACAGAGCCAAGAGGCTAACAGGCCAAGCAGAAAGCAGCAGCTAAGAGGCTGGAAACCAGCGTTGAGTTTTTGGCAGTCTGAGGGGGTTGGGGGGAGGCCAAGGAGGAGGGAGTTGTGCAAACACCCAGATTTCCAGATAAGACCCTGGAAAGGCTATACTTTAGAAATTAGGGCAAGCTGGAAATAGGCAAGTTCTCACAAAGCCCAAAACCTAGCTTTCACCTGCTCAATCCCAGAATGGACTAAAATAACATAACTCCACCCCAATGCCTGCAAGAAAGCAAATCTCTGAGGGAAAATAAAATCATGCAGAGCCTCAAGTTATCGCTTTGATTTTTCATACACAATGTCCAGCATTCAAACAAATTACAAGGCGTGCAGACAACTATTAGCGTACTGCTGAGTCCTTGCTGAAACTGACCCATAGAGGCCTTGTAACTCTCCAGCCTGAAATTCCCATTTAAGGATGAATCAACTCAGACTTATGAGCTAACAAGGCAGGAAGGGCCAAAACCTTGCTTGTCAAATGGAAAAGGTATATTCAAGAATGTAGCTGGTCTGGCCCCTGGAGCATCTCAGTTTTACATTAAAAAAAAGTAACAAGTTGCAAGCAACTTTATCTGCCCTACTAACTAAAGCAAAGCCACACTGACTCAACAGGGCCCTCGATTCACAGATTTCCTAAATGGCTGGGCCTGGTTCACTGATGGTTTGGCTAAGGTGAAACCCAGTGGTATCCACCAAGAAGCTGTGGCTACTCAGCCACAGTGTCAGCCATGCAGAAGCAGAAGCAGATGCCGCTGAAGACGAAAGAGATCCTTCTTTGGAAACAGGAACCTGGGAACAAACCACGTCTGCCGACTGAACTGTGGGGAACACTCACATAGGTGCCCACAGGAAGGGGTGCTTCTCTGCTGGGACCGACTGAAATCAAGCTGCTGTTGGAGCCCGACTCTGTCTCTAACGCAGAGGCTACCACTGCAGGGCAGACTTGTGACTCCTGCCTAAAGCTGACCCATTGGTCTCACAACGGGAGGGGCCACGTCACCAGGTGTGTTACCCCCTCCCACTCCCGGCAGATCGGCTACATCAGACCTTTGAACCCCTCTCGGCTATCAGTGCTGCCTCACCACTGTTGATATTTTTTCAGGTTACTGATCAGCTGTTGCCAGCCACACCATTGTGGCCCGTGAAACTGATCTGAGTATTCGACAACGGACTGACTGTCTAGCTCTCTCTCTCCCTCATTCCCTCCTGGTCCATACACTTTAGGAAGCCATTTGATCACTGAATGCAGGTGTTCCCAGAAATGGGCCATCCCTTCGTGGCCACTTCCCGAGTAATGATCAGGACAAAAGGGGGGAAGGATAGGGAATGATAGGGATCTATTCTGACAACTGAGGGTTCTGTCTTCACTTCTGCTGGGCAGGAGGCATTTTTCCTTCCCTAACAGCACCTCCAGGCCAGCCTCGTTGACACACTCTCCAAGTGGCAGCATAGCTAAGAGGGCATCAGGGATTCAAGTTTAACTCTGGTTAAGTTCTATAAAAGTGTCCTTGTCCCTTGTGCACCTGACCCTTCCAGATGAAAAGTATAGGTGTGACTAGGGGGTGATTAGAAAAATCGTGAAGTTAGAGCTGCTGGGATGGGACATCCAGGTTTCGTGGATAATATTGCCATGAACATTCTTGTACAAGTCTTTGGTGCATATAAATGTACGCGTTTCTAGAGGAAGGGCAACTACCCAGCAGCTTGGGAGGGAAGACCTCAGACCCCAGTATGGTGAAAATATTAACTAGCTTGATGAATACACAAGATATCTCAATAATAACATCTACCACACCCACCAAACTTTCCATGAAACTCCCTCACCCATGGCCCCTGCTGTGTAACAACCAGCCCATGGACTGGTCAGAGATGGGTGTTTTGTCTAGCTCCAGAATGTGAACCAAGATTCTCTCTCCCAAGATACAAGCCTGAATATACTGAGTGAATAAGAGATGTTGCAGTGAGAACTGAAGCAGAAAAAAACAAAGAGAACGGGGCCACAATATGTTGAGTCAGGACCACGAGGGGCATGGCAGCCTGAAGTTAGGGGAAACAGAATAAGTAGGTCACAATAAAGGCAGCGCGAGACTCACCCTTATATTGCCTAACAATATTCCCACTGGCCCCGTGCCACACACAGAAGCGACCATTATTCAAGACAACTTGAGTTCATATCTCTCCCCTGCAATCAAAAGGGCTTAAAGTAAATAATCATACAACAGAAACCGATTACCCCGAGAAAAGTTTAGCAACACTAGAAAAAGCACACTACACACTTGATTAATGAAATCTTAGCAAATGCCTTAAAATAACTTCGACTAGCTGCTGGGTTTCAAAATTGATTTTGCAAGATGGATGAAACATTGGTTTATGGATGACGTCCCAACTGTTGCAAAACTATGCAAAATACAGAGTGACAAGAAGCATTAATGGCATCAGAGAGGAAGCACTCATTTTTGACTCTAAATAAGACTCTTCCAGCTGCACAGCTGGAAGAATTTGGTAAATGGACTTCAATAAAGAAAAGAAGATTCTTCAGTGAGAGAATCATCAATAATATAATTTCCCCTAGAGTGAGATCAGATCATGAAAATACCTTCACACCATGATCATGGTTAAACAACCGAGCACAGATTTCTTTTCTTTAGGATTTAACGTGCTGGAACTTACTTAAAAGCTAATTCTGCCACCTTTACAATTACTTATAATGTATATATACGTTCCTTTATAATGATATCAAAGAAACAAAAGGATGATGAGCATTATAACACACACCGAAACACAAACACATTACAAATTCTTTCCAAGATCATTCTCTTCAGAGCTACACGTAGTGCAACCTTCAGTGCCAAACAAGGGATGCCAAAAAGGAAAAACTTCCCTATTTACAAGTGAAATAATATGATGTCTGGGACTTTCTTTAAAATAGTCTAGAAACAAAAAAAAGCAAGCACGCATACAGGGCAACAGAGAGAACAGGAGAGCAGAAGGTTGAAGACCGCTGAAGCTGGTGATGGGTATTGGTGTTGCCTGAACTATTCTATTTTGTGCATGTTAAATTAAAAGTGTTTTTTTAAGAGGAAGGAAGGAAAAAACTTCCTAAGTGACCCTAGTAATGAAAACAAAAAGAAGGTCAAAGAAGAATTATACTAGAGAGGAGGTAATAAAAATACGAGCTGATGGGGTCAGCCCCAGGGCCGAGTGGTTGGGTTCGCTCACTCTACTTCAGCGACCCAGGGTTTCGCTGGTTCGAATCCTGGGCGCAGACATGGCACCGCTCGTCAGTCAGGCCAGGCTGAGGCGGCGTCCCACATGCCACAGCTGGAAGGACCCACAACTAAAAATATACAACTGTGCACTGCGGGGCTTTGGGGAGAAAAAGGAAAAATAAAATCTTTAAAAAAATAAAAAATACGAGCTGATAAATGCACCGACAGTTCGTGAGCCAGGCCCTGTGTGAAGAGCTCGGCAGGGACCATTGCCCGTGCATCTCACAACAGCCCAGCGAAGTAGGTGGGCTCCTGATCCCCGTCTTGGGGCAGGGGTCCAGGCTTAGAAAGAGAAATTGCTCAAGATGAGTATCTGGTAAGGAGCTGAGTCAAGACTGAAACCCCCATAGTTTAACCCCTGAACTGAACCACACACAGTACTACAACCTGACCTGGAAAGTGATATTCTTAAAGTTAAAGGAAAGATAATTCATATTGGACACGAGCGGCCTCTGATTCCTATGTATCATGACTTCTGTGACGAGTTACAATGCTATACAATGAGCCCTAGGCCAGGTTATCACCTCCCCATTCCCACATCACTAGCCCCAGGAAACCTCCTCGCCTTCCCATTGTCCCTCTATTTGATAGCACCAACCCTACAGTTTACATTAGTCACACGAATGGCATGGACCCATAACTTCAGTTCAGGAAATGAATCACGAATTGTCCAAATTAAATCAGACAACGACTAAAACATTTCAGGAACCTGAAAAGAACGCAAAGTACCAGTTACCAGAGTCCCTCAGATCCTTGCTCTTTCCGTCATCAGAGGTCTCTGCCATGTCATGCTGGTAAGGATGGGAAGAGCTAATAAAAGAAACTGAGGCCTACATTTTAAAAAATAAAGCACCAGGGCCGGCCCAGTGGCATAGTGGTTGAGTTGGCATGCTTCATTTCAGCCTGGGCTTGCAGGTTTGAATCCTGGCCTCAACCCAGCACCACTCACCACGCCAGCTATGGCGGCATCCCACATAAAGTAGAGGAAGATGGGCACAGATGTTTGCTCAGGGCCAATCTTCCTCACAAAAGAAAAAAATAAATAAAGCATCAAAAGATCGATAAATTTTATTTTTAAGCATAGCTTTTTTTAACATCGCTTTATTTGTATCTTCTCAGATCTTATGAGAATTCTAACTTCGATAACTTACTCTACTCTGATGCTGTAAGTTAACTTCTATAGGACTCACCAACTTTCTGTCTCATTTCTTCCTTTACAGCTCAAAAAGAAAAGAAATATTATTTAAACTTGTTACTTTTTTTCTGCCTTCTCCTTAAAAGTATATTTGGGGCATTTTGCATTCACTGTGAGGAATTGTAGGAAAAATTATTTGAATCCTTATTTTTCATTGAATCCTAAGTTTTTCAAGTACCAACAAAAAGGAAAACTGAGGACATGTACCTTCTGCATCTCTGCTCCACCTACTGATACCAATGTTTTCGGCAAGTAAAAAAAAGAAAAACTTGCTACTGTTTTTTCCCCTAAATATACACACAATCATATTTGAATCCTTGGGTAAAAATGCTAAAATATACCCTGGGGTGGAGCCAAAATAATGTTTCATAACTTCTCAATCAGCTAAAATTAGAAAATTACACCAATGGAAATATAATGAGTAATTCTGGAATAATGGTTAATTTTTAGAATAATGGCCAAATGTATAAGATAACCAAACATTTCCCACAGTGTTATATTGATACCTAACAAATACCATCTTTAGTTTCATTTAAATATTAACTAAGATTTTATTATATACAGTCTTAAACTAAGGTAAACTAATTTCAGAGAGTAATTTATACTGTGATTAACTTAACAGAAGCATTTCACATCCTTAGTCCTGAAAAATAAAACTCCCCAGACTGTAGACAGATTGGATTTCCAACTCATGAAATGATAATGATACAAATAAAACCTGTAAATTCAAACATATATAACTGCACAACAAATATTTAATGACAGAAGATAAACTCAACACACACACACACACACACACACATATCCCTTTCTTGTTGGACAAACAAATAGGCACAAAAACATAAAGTTACTTTAAAATTGGGAAAATTAGGATTTAAGACCTGAGTAAATCCATATTGTTTTGCCAATCTGGCTTATTTCATTACAAAATAATCTTA
Source organism: Equus quagga (assembly GCF_021613505.1). NCBI lineage: Eukaryota > Metazoa > Chordata > Mammalia > Perissodactyla > Equidae > Equus > Equus quagga. Next base: position 126,703,599 of record NC_060273.1, read on the forward strand.
AAGACTATATTCCTCTATTCCACAAAATTAAAATTATATTGACCGTAGCATGGATGTTTAATTAAAAATATGGACAAAATCAACTTAAATATATAATCTGCCTTAAACAAACAGCATATCAACAATTGTTTTAACAGACTATTAGCATTTGCTCGCTGAAAGCAGAAACATTTGGTTATCACACATGCTTTAGGACTTACCATCACCCCGTGAAAGGAAAATATCTCTAATTTTTAATTAAAGGAAAAAAATTATGCTATCACACTACAAATATTTTCCATCATTTAATAGTGCGTTTAGGTATCATTTTTTAAAACCCATGGAAAAAATACTTGTCACAATAAAATGCATTTTTACATCTGTCACATCAAAGATGTATTTTTCTATGTTGAATTCTTAACAATAAGTACAGTAATATAAATAGTAAGGTTTAGTGTAGCCAAAATTAAACTAAATTTTTCTAATCCATAAATTATTTTTCTCCATTAACTTTAAATGGAAGAACAATTACAAAGTTCAAGGAATAAATCACTTCTCTTCCTTAAATTATATTTTTAAACTTTTTATAAGATTTAGCACATATTTTTAGTCCATTTACCCTTTATTTGTGTTCAACGAGCAAAAGTTGAACAAAAATATTGATCTGGTTGTGGGACATCAATTAAAGATGAACTAGAATGAAATCCACAATCCAGAACCAACTCCTCTGCTTGCAGTCAAGTTAGGGAGGCGAGCATGACTGACTAGCAATGAGGTGACAGGGGAAATCCCATAACCTTTCACCTCTGTAAAATTAAATCAACATGTTTAATTCAGCACAAATATGACAATCATCTACTACTTCAAACCTCCAGAACTAAGGAGATATTTTCCCCAAAAAACAACTGAAATCAGGCTGAACACAACACTTGACACTACCAGGAAAACAGGGATGAAGATGGCTTTGTTCCTAAACGTCTCTCCTGCTAGTCGGCAGGACAGATACGGCCACTTAAACTGACCAGACTAGCTGAGGTGTGTCCTTGCACCCTAACTACAAGTATTTTTAAAGATCCCTATTGAAGGAAATGAATGTTTAAAAATAAATTTCGTTTTTCTTTGAAAATGTAATGGTCTGCAATCGTATTTATCAAGAATTGCAACTGCCCTGTAAACCGTTTTCTAAGAGAAATAAGAATAAACAAAACAGTGATTCACACACTACAACCCCAACCCCCATCCCACCCAGATTTCAAATTTCCTGAAGCTCAGGGGCCTTAAATGGCCTCCTTAGTAAGGCACTCTTCACGGTTATTCGGTCGTCATACCTGGAGCTGGACTTTGAGCATCTCCCTAGAACTCTGAGCCTCACTGTTGGCACAGGTGAAAATGAAAAAGTAGCACCGATCTCCAAGAGCCAAAGTAGATTCAAATTAGACGAGATAAAGGAGGCTAACACTGACCGGGCATACAGAAGGTAGCCACCAAATGCAAATCCCCTTCGCCCGTAAACACTGTCACCTGGAATGAAAGGTAAGTTTTTCATTTTCCATAAATGGAGCTTTTTTAGAAAGAAGAACCAGCAACTCACATTTGGAGAAGAGGAACACCATTTAAAAAAATTTTTAACTGAACTTATTTTGATTGTATCACCAATTATGATCTCTAAGAAGCAGCCACTATGGAAGGCTGAAAAGAGAGCCTTGCCATCTCCCAAGGATTTACCAACGTGAAATCTCAGGCCACTGTAGAAAAAATGGATCAACGCAAATATTCCTTCAACCTAGGCATATTTGGAAAGTGGAAAACACCTTTCTTTCTTCTTCTTAACTGGAAACAGTTTAAGACAAAGAAGTAAAACCAAAGAAAAACGTTTTTTCTCTTGTCAACCAACTAGAATTAGTCTTCTTTTTATTTCTTTTCTTTTTTAAGGAAGATTGGGCCTGAGCTAACATCTGTTGCCAATCTTCCTCTCTTTTTTTCTCCCCAAAGCCCCAGTACATAGTTGTATATCCTAGTTGCAGGTCATTCTAGTTCTTCTCTGTGGGATGTCTCCACAGCAAGGCTTGATGAGCAGTGCTAGATCTGCGCCCAGGATCCAAACCAGCGAACCCCGGGCCTCAGTAGCACAGCGTGCAAACTTAACCACTTGGCCACAGGGCAGCCCCTAGAAGTATTATTTAGACGAAGCAAACCAATGCCTCTTTTCTGCTTATAACTTACCTAAAAACACAATTTATTGGAATTTTAAGATTATTTGAAGGAGAGGTAGAACTCAAACTGGCAAGAATGATTATAGGCATCTTACGATAAGAATTACATCAACTATAGTAACTGTCGATGACATTACAGTACGCCGCCCTCCGGACAATGATGTTGCTATAGGTTTGGCACCTGCTGACCTAACTGATTTATCAGGAGGTCCACTTCAATCACCACTTGTCCTTAGCTTCTCGGATGCAGTATTTATTACAGAGACTACTAACTTCTAAATCTTGTGAAATTGTCTTTCATATCCTCTACACAGCAAAAAGCTCGCACTGTCTGTTATAACCTTAGAAATAGGAGATGTCATTATTGGAACGTGGAAATCATCTTAGCCAGACTCTTAATCTTTCTATATTAAGAAACAAATTTCATTAAGAGAAAAAAAAAATGGAAACGTTAAGAGATTAGCCTACAGAAGTCACACAGAAATGGTAGAGGAAACCTATTCTGCCTCCCTAAGTCCTGCTTCAATCCTTGACCTTCAGCTATGTTTACGAGGTTGCTGGAGATAGTTATGAGGAAAGTCCCAGAAGCATCTGTGGAGAAGCAGACCTCGAGACGGTCCCTGCTCAGTGCCTCACATCCGCCCCCAGCCCAGCCAGTTTCATGGGTCCACCACTTCCGGTGATAGGATCTGAGAACATCAGTAACACAAATTTTCGGGAAGGGGACCCACTGCATAAACTGTAGATTTAAGGTACAACGTTTCTTTTTGATCTTGTCTTCGAGGTTTCTTCTTAATTCTTCAAACACACCAGACAGGCAGTGCTGGAGAAAAGCATCAGTCAGCTGAGCTAACCCAAGTCACAGAAGTGTGTCTAACAAAAGACAAAATTTGACAGGTTTCCCCATCCACCTCCTAATCCATTTAAAAATGCTTGTTCTCAACATCTCAGTTTTATCTACCACCACCGAAGGTTCTAATTTGTAACCTCATAGAGATGTATAAAATGACTGAGAAATACTCCTAACTTGTATGATGACAAACAGAGAAAAATTTTTTTCATAAGATGACCTGTTTAGGACTTCCATTAGAAAGTGGCACGTAAGTCAAACTATTCGGAGGTTACATTTCTCTATGAAAGTGTGGTCTAAAGAAAACTGTCCTGAAGATAAGAGTCTGGATATTTTCCAAGTAGAAAAATGTTGGTTGTCATATAATGTTAACTGGTCAGCCAGCCATATACGTTGCAACAGGTAACAATTCCCTGCTCCCAGCTCAAAAAAAAAGTGGTTGTCTCCTGATATTAGTATAAATACAAAGAGAAAAAATAATTTGGAATTGTCAATGACACATATTCAGAGAAATTGCACATACCCTATTTTATTGTAGAAATAATAACACTTAAAAATCGATTAGTTTTGACTTCTGTGGGGCTTTGGAACACATAACTTAAAAAAAATCTCACCAATAGAAAATGGAAAAAAAATAGATCCTGAAAAAAATCTGTTTCCTCAAAACCCCTCTCCTGCTCTCAATTTAAATTCTAAACTGCATGGCAAAACTTAACCTTATACTCCCAGTATCTATATCTACAAAATTGGAAATCAGTTTTTCAAATGACCCTCAACACACCCTCAAAAACCAAAGGGCACGTGTTTTAAATTTCAGATCTACAAGCGTTATACCAAGATTTATCAGTTGTCTGTTAATGATTTATAGTGAAACCAAAGTGAAAAAGAAATCAAACTTCTAGCTGATCTAGTTTTAACTCCTCTTAATTTTACACGCTGTTTTATAAGCCCCAAGGGGTTATTTAGGCGTCTTATTCATCGTTCCATCGCTAGCGCCTCCCACAGCCGCCCTCATTGGTTTGCAACAGAAGCTGTTTGGTCTGACTTGCACGGAAAACTCAGCTGTGAAATATTTTTATGCAACAGCAAAGACAATCGGCCTCTTTTTTTCAAGGCAGAGATCTAGAAGCGAAGTGAGAACATTTGGGAGCATAAAATTAGTCTGCTTCAACTTTAATAACCAAATGGTGATTGAAAAAAATACAGATTTCGCGTTTGCCGGAATGAGGGGCGGGAGTTACTAAATCTAGAGGGTTTTTTCCTCCCTGAGTACGCACATAGCAAAACTAATAAAATTATGACTGGGAGTAAAAAGGTCACATTCATTTTCAAAGCAGTCATTTAAAAGTACACAGAAGCGTTCTTTAAAAATGCCCACATGTTTAAACACAGCAGGAATGTGGCCACCAAATATTAATTCTGAGGGAAATGGATACACATTTACCTTCCTAATTAGACCCAGCAGGTCAAATATTAGCAAGGTAAACTGACATAAACCACAAAGACAGATTAAAAACGGCCAACAGAAAGTGCCTGTCCGTCCCGGGAGCCCCGCTCATTCCGTGCACAGCAAGCAGGCAAAGAAACCTACACGCACCCGCCGGGTAAGGGAGAAACCAAACTTTTCCAAATAAGTTAGTTCCGTCTTGCCAATCTAAATCCAACAGGTGTCAACACACGTCACCACACTAAATCCTTCCAAACAAGGTCTAGAGAAGCAATGGATGGTTAGCAATGAAGCCGACCCGGTCCGACCCGACCTGATCGCTTTCACGGTCGTGAAAGAAATAAAGCCGAGCCCCTATTCCAACTGATCACAAGGAGATGGGGGAAAGGGGATGGAGATGCAGAGGCGCGTGATGTCCTGCCACTGAGGCCGCAGGGGGATCTCGGATCTCGGAGCACGGTCCCTACGTTCGGTCGAGCCCTGGACCTGTGGGGTTAGAACAGCTAAGAAGCGCAGCGGCCGGAGGCAGGGGGACGGGGGAGTGAGGGAGGGCGCGTGGTACCTGCTTGTCCAGCGCTTCCCGGGCGCTGCCCGGCCCGGCCCCGGCCCTGGGCGGCGCGGGCGCGCGCTCGCAGCTGCAGCCCTCCAGGAGGTACATGCCCGCCGGGCGGCCGCTCTGCTCGCCCTCGAAGTAGAAGAGCACATTCTGGTAGAGCGCGAACCACTTCTCGTGCCAGCGGCTCGCCTCCGCTGCCTTCTTGCTCAGGAAGCCGCGCTTCGTGCCCTCCTTGCGGGCCAGGAAGGCCAGGTACAGGGCGTGCCCCTCGTTGTAGCGCACGCTCTTCTGCATGGTGAGGGCGCGGGGGGCTCAGCGCTGCCTCGCCGCCATCCCCGGCCGGCTCCCCGAGGGCGCGCCCGCCGCGGCCGCCGGCCCAAGGGCGCCCCCTGGCCTGACGCAGCGCCCAGGGCAGC